>NW_022990243.1:250237-349511 GCF_902827175.1 Gymnodraco acuticeps | reverse complement strand
TACCTAATCACATCCTACCTCACCGTACCGTACCGTATCTACATCCTACCTCACCGTACCGTACCTAATCACATCCTACCTCACCGTACCGTACCGCATCCTAATCACATCCTACCTCCACCGTACCGTATCTAATCACATCCTACCTCACCGTACCGTATCTAATCACATCCTACCTCACCGTACCGTACCGTACCTAATCACATCCTACCTCACCGTACCGTATCTAATCACATCCTACCTCACCGTACCGTATCTAATCACATCCTACCTCACCGTACCGTATCTAATCACATCCTACCTCACCTACCGCATCTAATCACATCCTACCTCACCGTACCGTATCTAATCACATCCTACCTCACCGTACTGTATCTAATCACATCCTACCTCACCGTACCGCATCTAATCACATCCTACCTCACCGTACCGTATCTAATCACATCCTACCTCACCGTACCGCATCTAATCAATCCTACCTCACCGTACCGTATCTAATCACATCCTACCTCACCGTACCGTATCTAATCACATCCTACCTCACCGTACCGTACCGTACCTAATCACATCCTACCTCACCGTACCGTACCGTACCTAATCACATCCTACCTCACCGTACCGTACCGTATCTAATCACATCCTACCTCACCGTACCGTACCTAATCACATCCTACCTCACCGTACCGTACCGTATCTAATCACATCCTACCTCACCGTACCGTACCTAATCACATCCTACCTCACCGTACTGTACCGTACCTAATCACATCCTACCTCACCGTACCGTACCTAATCACATCCTACCTCACCGTACCGTACCGTACCTAATCACATCCTACCTCACCGTACCGTACCGTATCTAATCACATCCTACCTCACCGTAACGTACCTAATCACATCCTACCTCACCGTACTGTACCGTATCTAATCATCCTACCACCTCACCGTACCTACCCATAAAACAGGGAAAAGTACCCAAAACTTCAAAATTGCAAGAGTAACCCCCCCCCTGCACAAAAAGGGCAGCAAATTGGACCCAGGCAACTACCGCCCTGTTTCTATACTTACCTCCATCTCGAAAGTCATGGAAGAAATAGTATATGAACAGGTCGAAAAGTACCTCGCGGAAAAGAAACTAATCTATGAATTTCAATCTGGCTTTAGAACATCCCACTTCCACTGACCACATGCCTTCTTTATTTGAGCGACCACCATCAAACAAGAGGTGGACGAGGGCAAGTACTGCGGCATGGTGATGCTGGACCTACAAAAGGCTTTCGACACTGTCAATCACCCCATTCTGATTGACAAGCTAAAAAGCAATTGGTTTTGATAAACTATCGGTGAGCTGGATGCAATCCCACCTGGAGGGGAGAGAACAGATGGTGGAGGTAAACGGTACTCTGTCCCCCCCCCTCCCAGTGAGCTGTGGTGTTCCACAAGGAAGCATATTGGGTCCGTTACTGTTCCTAATTTATGTAAATGACATGTCATCAGCATGTGACTGCAACTTGTTCCTGTTCGAGGACGACTCAGCCCTGCTGGTCTCTGACAGGAGCAGATTGCAGGTTGAAAAAAACCCTCAGCTCCGAGCTCGGCAGAATCTGCACCTGGCTCGCCGATAATAAATGATCATTACACCTGGGTAAAACAGAGTCCATTCTCTTCGGTTCGAAAACATAATCTCAGCAAATCCGACGACTTCTCAGTTGCAGTGGGCGACATTATTGTCACAAGTAAGAAGGAAATTACATACCTAGGATCTATTCTTGAGGCAAACCTCTCCTGTGACAAAATGGCATCCAATGTAATAAAAAAAGTCAATCAAAGAACTAGATTCCTATACCGAATCCTCCTCTCTGGTAAACAAGAACCACCCTGAAGACTCTGGCAGGAGCACTCATTCAAGGGTACTATGACTATGCTTGCACGTCATGGTACCATAGCACCTCCAAGGCGCTACAAATAAAACTTCAAACATCGCAAAATAACTGGTCAGACTAACTGCTTGGACCTTTCATCTAGAACCCACCTCACCTCTGCCCACTTTGACAACCTAGGATGGCTTAGAGTAGACGACAGAGTACAGCTACTTGCAATGGGCCTGGGTCTACAAGATCCACTCACCTCTATGGTACCATGTACATGTCAAAACTCTTCCCAAATAGGTCAAGGAATACCATGATCATAACACCAGAGGAGCTCCCACAAATCATGTGAAACCCAGATTTGGCACAAAAAAGGGGGAATACACGTTTCGCAATTATGCCACATCAAGGTGGAACGCTCTTCCCACAACTGTAAAGGAAAGTAAAACTATTACTTACCTTACCTTCAAAACCTCTCTTAAAGAGCACTTCGGGGGAGAGCATTGCAAAAAACTGGCCCCGGGTAATGGTACACATCTCAACCTGTCGTTCAATGGACAGCTTCCCCCCCCCATCTATGTATATACTCGCATTTTAGACTCTGTTACTAACTGTATATCCTGTAGACTTGGTATGTCTTAAATGTCCGCTGTTAGGATGTATTAGAACGAAATCTAAAATGGAAAATTGTAAACAAGCAATCTGTATGTAAAAAACCACCTGTATGTAAATTGTAATAAGCCATCTGTATGTCAAATATGTCTTATATGTCTTAAATGACATGATGAATTGGAAATGGGGGACCCTGATGTAAACAAGACGAAAGTCTTTCTCTGGTCTGCATCCCCTTAACAATTGTTATGTTTTGAGCTGTACTGTACTGTACCCAATATACAAGCTGTTATAAACTTTTCAATCAATCAATCAATCAAACCGTATCTAATCACATCCTACCTCACTGTACCGTACCGTATCTAATCACATCCTACCTCACCGTACCTTATCGTACCTAACAGTTCCTCTGTGTCCCGGTTTAAATCGTCCTCCTGTACCTCCTGAGCACTAACAAGTTCCTCTGTGTCCCGGTTTAAAGCGTCCTCCTGTACCTCTGAGCACTAACAGTTCCTCTGTGTCCCAGTTTTTAAAGCGTCCTACTGTACCTCCTGAGCACTAACAGTTCCTCTGTGATCCCGGTTATAAAGCGTCCTCCTGTACCTCCTGAGCACTAACAGTTCTTCTGTGTCGCGTGGTTTAACAGCGTCCTCCTGTACCTCCTGAGCACTAACAGTTCTTCTGTGTCCCGGTTTTAAAGCGTCCTCCTGTACCTCCTGAGCACTAACAGTTCTTCTGTGGTCCCAGGTTTTAAAGCGTCCTCCTGTACCTCCTGAGCACTAACAGTTCTTCGTGTCCCGGTTTTTCAAGCGTCCTCCTGTACCTCCTGAGCACTAACAGTTCCTCTGTGTCTCCGCAGGGTGCTTTGTGATGTGCTGGACTCCGGCCCTGGTGGTTCTGCTTCTGGACGGCCTGGGCTGCGAAAGATGTAAAGTTCTGCGCTACGAGAAGTACTGCCTGGTTTCTGGCCGAGTGCAACTCCTTCGTCAACCCCATCATCTACTCCTTCAGGGACAAGGACATGAGACGGACCTTCAAGGAGATCCTGTGCTTCCTGTGCCGCAGACGAGACGAAGACAAGATCCCCTCCTCGGGGGTGCACTTTAAACACGATGGAGCACGAGGTACTGTCCGAGAGTAACGGAGAGAAAACACGCACGCCCCTGAACGCACCACCCCGCTAAACAGATGATCTGCTCCGAAGCTGCGACTCTCTTAGAGGTTGCATTCAGGGCCACTCTGTACCTTTACCTATCACAAGAAATACCCCCAGAAAGTCACGGTTTAAAACCTTGCGGTGCTAATCTGATTAAAACAGGGTCAAACTCTACCACTCTGTCCCTTTTTGGGCTTTTATAGGGATATTTTCACAATAACACGGGTCCGCTGCTACACACTAAATGTTGCATTTCAATTGGACTCGTTATTAAAGAAAATCATGGTTCATTTTTTTTTTTTAATATATCTTCTTCAAAAAACACCCAGGTGCAAATCCGATAAAACGGGGTTCATTTAAAAATAAATAAAATCGAACTACCCTTAAAGCATATAGCTGATATTTTCACAATAAAACACTGACAAACTAAAGGTTTAGTTATTTAAAAAACCGGGGTGCCCACAGGGTTCATCTCGACCACAGAATAATCTGATATGTTTGTCCTTAGTTCCCTTAAAGCAGGGGTGGGGAACCTTTTTCCTCTCAAGGGCCATTTCAATGTTGACAACATCCTCCGGGGGCCGTGCAAATGGTTGACCTCTGCTTCCATCCATCCATCTTCTCCCGCTTATCCGTGGTCGGGTCGCGGGGGTAGCAGTTCCAGCAGAGAGCCCCAAACTTTCTTTTCCCTGGCGACATCAACCAGCTCTGACTGGGGGATCCCAAGGCGTCCTCCCAGGCCAGCGAAGAGATATAATCCCTTCCACCTGGTCCTAGGTCTACCCCTTGGTCTCTTCCCAGCTGGACGTGCCTGGAATCACCTCCCTAGGGAGGCGCCCAGGTGGCACCTCCTAACTAGGTGCCCGAACCACCTCAAACTGGGCTCCTTTCGACGCGAAGGAGGAGCGGCTCAACTCCGAGTCCCTCCCTGATGACCGAACTTCTCACCTTATCCCTAAGGGAGACACCAGCCACCCTGCGGAGAAAACCCATCTCGGCCGCTTGTATCCGCGTTGACCTCTGCTTAAAAAACTAAAATCACAGCCCATTCATTTGGCCTTTCTTTCATGCTGTGCAAAGAAAAAGCAACCTCTGAATCCAGATATCTCACCATGACTCGTGCATGCACGTGCACGGTGTGGCTTGACCACCAAAACAGAAAGATATGGACACAATATGTTTGCAAATTTATTTAGTTTCCTATCCATGTGGACATGATTTAAGTGGGGGGGGGGTCCTAACCTCCTCTAGGGGGGTCCGGGGGCATGCTCCCCCGGGAAGATCTTTTTGAATATTGAAGTTAAAAGCATCAATCAAAAGCAAAAATAATTGGCGTGTGTTTTATAAATGACCTCGAAGGCCGTATCAAATGTCCCGCGGCCTTTATACGGCCCGCGGGCCGGAGGTTCCCCACCCCTGCCTTAAAGCATAGTTGAATATTTCACAATAAAACCGGTTTCTACACACTGACTAAGTAATGGATGCATTTCAATGGGGCTCATTGTTATTTTCCCATTTACTTTTCACTCAAAAAAAATGTATGTGAAAATCAGATGAAAAAATAAAGAGGCTAACGAGTCCGCGCTTCACTTTTGAAACGTGAGACGTTAGCGAGCAGGTTTGCGGCCGATGGGATGCTGTGCGAACAGACGCTCACTTCCTGTCTCACAGTCGTTTATGACCTGAAACTAGAACGGGCTTTAAGGAGGACTTCCTGTGACTGTTCTGCAGAGAGAAGACGGAGACTCTGCAAACCTTTTCACCGTTTGTGGCTTTTATGTTTTTCACTTTCAAATGTGTTGCATTGCGGTTTGTGTCTGGGCAGTGCACGTGACATTTTTAAACGTGCACGTGACATTTTAAACTGCATGTGACATTTTAAACGTGCATGTGACATTTTAAACCGTGCATGTGACATTTTAAACGTTTGCGCACAAAACAATAAATGTTTGTCGTGAAATGTTGATTTTATTGTTTGCCAAATCTAAACCTTGCACAGTTTTGCTCAGTGTGACTCCAGCTTCCTCACGTCTGCGGCCGTGCGCTCCACTCACCAAACACGCTTAATGTTGCGGGTGCGTTGTCTGCGGCCGTGCGCTCCACTCACCAAACAACGCTTAATGTGCGGTGCGTTGTCCTGCGGCCGTGCGCTCCACTCACCAACACGCTTAATGTGCGGTGCGTGTCTGCGGCCGTGCGCTCCACTCACCAAACACGCTTAATGTGCGGTGCGTTGTCTGCGGCCGTGCGCTCCTACTCACCAAACACGCTTAATGTGCGGTGCGTTGTCTGCGGCCGTGCGCTCCACTCACCAAACACGCTTAATGTGCGGTGCGTTGTCTGCGGCCGTGCGCTTCCACTCACCAAACACGCTTAATGTGCGGTGCGTTGTCTGCGGCCGTGCGCTCCTACTCACCAAACACGCTTAATGTGCGGTGCGTTGTCTGCGGCCGTGCGCTCCACTCACCAAACACGCTTAATGTGCGGTGCGTTGTCTGCGGCCGTTGCGCTCCACTCACCAAACACGCTTAATGTGCGGTGCGTTGTCTGCGGCCGTGCGCTCCTACTCACCAAACACGCTTAATGTGCGGTGGCGTTGTCTGCGGCCGTGCGCTCCCACTCACCAAACACGCTTAATGTGCGGTGCGTTGTCTGCGGCCGTGCGCTCCACTCACCAAACACGCTTAATGTGCGGTGCGTTGTCTGCGGCCGTGCGCTCCTACTCACCAAACACGCTTAATGTGCGGTGCGTTGTCTGCGGCCGTGCGCTCCCACTCACCAAACACGCTTAATGTGCGGTGCGTTGTCTGCGGCCGTGCGCTCCTACTCACCAAACACGCTTAATGTGCGGTGCGTTGTCGGCGGCCGTGCGCTCCACTCACCAAACACGCTTAATGTGCGGTGCGTTGTCTGCGGCCGTGCGCTCCACTCACCCAAACACGCTTAATGTGCGGTGCGTTGTCTGCGGCCGTGCGCCTCCACTCACCAAACACGCTTAATGTGCGGTGCGTTGTCTGCGGCCGTGCGCTCCTACTCACCAAACAACGCTTAATGTGCGGTGCGTTGTCTGCGGCCGTGCACTCCACTCACCAAACACGCTTAATGTGCGGTGCGTTGTCCTGCGGCCGTGCACTCCACTCACCAAACACTCTTAATGTGCGGTGCGTTGTCTGCGGCCGTGCGCTCCTACTCACCAAACACTCAGTAAAACGGTGAAACCATTAACAAATATAAAAACTCTAAATAAATCACAAAGCACAAGAAATATAAATAAACAATGCAGTGTATAAAGAATAGGGGTTTCCTTTAAACACACTCAAAACTTGAAATCACAATTGTGTTAAAGTGAGACAAAGGTTAAAGAATAGGTGCACAGTTTTAAGAGTGAAAGCGTCTCTTTTATCAGAGGGCTGTTTAAAGCACTCATCCAGGTGCATGGGGGGGGTTAGGGTTATATATATATACGGTTATATATACAGTCTATGGTTATCCCATTGGACTACCTGATGCTGCCTTCAGGGACCAACACAAACACAATACAATGTAATATATGTTAAAGCATAAAGTGACACTCGTCCAATCCGCTCTCAGAGATCAGACACATGTATGATTGCATGAGAATGACAGGATGTGAAAGGTGTGTGTGTGTGTGTGTGTGTGTGTGTGTGTGTGTGTGTGTGTGTGTGTGTGTGTGTGTGTGTGTGTGTGTGTGTGTGTGTGTGTGTGTGTGTGTGTGTGTGTGTGTGTGTGTGTGTGTGTGTGTGTGTGTGTGTGTGGTGTGTGTGTGTGTGTGTGTGTGTGTGTGTGTGTGTGTGTGTGTGTGTGTGGTGTGTGTGTGTGTGTGTGTGTGTGTGTGTGTGTGTGTGTGTGTGGTGTGTGTGTGTGTGTGTGTGTGTGTGTGTGTGTGTGGTGTGTGTGTGGTGTGTGTGTGTGTGTGTGTGTGGTGTGTGTGTGTGTGTGGTGTGTGTGTGTGTGTGTGTGTGTGTTGTGTGTGTGTGGTGTGTGTGTGTGTGTGTGTGTGTGTGTGTGTTGTCTTAAAGCAGTCCAGATGTGTGTGTGGTTACACTGGGTCATGATCCTCGCCACATTTCCTCTGACTTGTTACTCTGGTATGTGTGTATGTTGCGCTTTATCTCCCACACACACACACACACACATGCAGCCTGTTATAGCAGGAAGTGTGTGTGCGGTGTGTTGTTCCCATGGTTTTTTGGGTTACATTTGAACGGAGACAATGTGGACTCTTAAAGGGACAGGCGCGCATTTTAAAGTGATGACTTTATATATTCAGTCTTTATTTTATATGTGTCCAGACTTCCATTCGATCAGCGGTTTGTTTTTCACATTCTAGGTTTGCTTTTTCAAAACATTTATTTGGGTTTATTTTTGTACAAAGATTGTTTAAAGTTTGATGAATAAATGTTTGAACCTGCTGCTGTGCGTCCGCTCCGTGTGCTTTGTTGTCCTTCTGTGTTTTTATTTGCATTTTATTTTGGTAGTGTGTGTTCCTCACTTCCTGGCCTCTGATTTGAATTAGTCTTTAAGGTGTTTTCAGGTCCTTTACTTCAGTACAAGTACTCATACAACACCGCTCATACTACATTATATATTTACTCTATATTATATATATATTAGCGTCTCGCTCTCATGCTTTTGAATAGCTTGGATTGCCGCCTGGAGGAGCCATTTCCATGTCAGTGTACTTTATTTATAATGCAATATAATTTAGAACACTAGGTGGCGACGATTAGCTGCACCGGGTGTATACACATATAAATCGGTCCAAACTGTTTTTGCTAAATGTATAACCTAATATATTTTATAACTCTGGGCTATATAAATAAACATTGATTTACTAAAAATAGTAATTAAAATTGGGGTCCTCAAACTACGGCCCATTTCTAAATGTCCCTCAGCTCACACCTGAAGCCTGCTTCTCTTGTACTTATATGTAAACAGATATGACAGAGCAGTATTCATGTGTCAATGAGTCCACTTTTTAGATACATTCAGTCAATTAAAACGCTTTCTAACAGATCTTAGTTGGTAAGAGAAAAGCCCAATAACTTATTCACATAACCAGCTTTAAATAAACCTTCATATTTCCCCTTCAGTCAATCTGAGGGTCTGTGTAAGGGATGAGCTGCAACAGGAGAAAGTAGACCCTCTGGAGAGCTGGGATGTTTCTCAAAGCTTTCAAGACTCATTGACCTACATTTGATTGGTTTGCTGAATTATGAGGCGATATACCCCCCCTCTAGTGGGGGTCCGGCCCCTCAGATGTTTCTCTGTGTGTGGCCCTCAGTGAGAACAGTTTGGACCCTCTTGATGTACATTATACAAGTTTAAATACGAGGTAAAGTGTGAATCCAGTATTTAAAGTTTAAAGTGGCATGAGAAGAAAATACTGTAGAACAAATATGTCACATTTGCATTTAAGTACAATATTGTTTCCTTGACTTCGTATTTAAACACATGATGTTATTATAATTCTGCGTCTATTTGGGTTTTTACTGATGCATTATTTCAGATTTAGCCCACGTTGCTGCCCGGTTGATATTAACCCGTACCTGAAGTACACGCTCGGGTTAAGGACTATTTCTCCTCGATGCTAACGGGTAATAAACATTAGATTCCTCTGGCTTTTAATTGGCTCTTCACTCAGGCACTTCACGTTACATTTAGGTATCTCGGATACGTTTTTATTTGCCAGAACGTGTCATCATTAAAACCCATTGTTTTGCATTCATTCAACCCGTTTAATATCGTACAGCCGATAACACTTCAGTACAATGCTTACAAATAAATGTGCTTTGAATGTGTATATACAGTATTCATTATAATCCCCACTCGTATCTGTATGACACCCTGCTCCTGTGGTACACCTCATCCTGTTGTTGTTGTTGTTGTTGTTGTTGTTGTTGTTGTTGTTGTGTGTTAACCCCCACTGTCTCCTCTGTCTGTAGAACTATAAGTCTCGTACTGCAGACCCCAAACTGAGCAGCACCAACGGGACGCCTCTAATCCATCGACAGGAAGCCCCGCCCCCTTCAGAGACCTGAGGAGGAAGAGGAGGAAGAAGAGGAAGACAGAAGCATTTTGAATCAGTTGTTAGAGTCCCGTTTCCTGTCTCTAAAAGGGGTTTTATTCCACGTTAAAGTGAACATCTTTGAACTCTGAGACCCTGTGATTGGTCCAGAGGACAGTCTGTGGACTCAGATCCTGTGATTGGTCCAGAGGACAGTCTGTGGACTCAGAGACCCTGTGATTGGTCCAGAGGTCTAGTGGAGGGTCTCCAGTCCTCCTCTGTTTACCTGCAGAACAAACAGGGACATGTTTCTATATTTTCCGACAGGAATGAAAGGCGTCCTGTGGGTTGCCAGGTTGGAAGGATGTGCAAACTGCTCTGTTTTCTTTGCAGAGCTGCATCCAGTCTTTCCTTATTGTTTAAAGCTTTGGTCCAGTCTCTACCGTTTTGTAATTAACATGTTTTTATTTTATTTTAAATTGCCTCCACTTTTGTGCGTCCTTCTCATCGTCCTGTTTATAGTGCGATCATGTTCCTGCATTTCTTGGATTGTAGTTTAACTTTCTGATTTAAAGACATATTGCAGATTGATAAAGATTAAAGTGTTTCTTCCCCTGCCAACATTAATACCATGTTTTAAATGTGTGTTTTATTCGCACACAGATGAGCAGTTTGTGGGTGAATTATTTTTGTTTTTTTAAACCTGTGACTAAAACAAAACTCTGAAACACCAAATCAAACCTGGCAACCCGTTCTCATTAACAGCTGATCTGAAAAGCCTTAATTATCATCCTGTTCAAACTGTAATAAGCTGCTTCATGAGACCATTTTAATTGATGTGTTTATAATTAGTTTTTACCTTTTTATTTTAATAATCATTTTTACAAAAATGCTCTGAAATTTCCTCCAAAATGTTTCCTGTAAATTCAATTTTTGCACTTTTTTTTTGACAATTGGAAATTAAGCTTTTATTTTAATTTTGTTGTGGCTGTTTGCATCTTTATGAAGAATATTTTTGTAAATTGTGATATAAAAGGATATTTATAATGTACAGTCTGTGGTGCGACTCAAAGCAAAGCTTTAAAGGTGTTCTCACTTTAAAGGGAAATAATGCAGCAGCTTTATTTTAATAATGAAAATTAAAGATGTTTTTAATATTGAACATTAAAGATGTTTTTTGACTCGTGCTTCAGTGTCCGTCCATGATCATCAGAGAACACATAATCTATCATTATATTTAATTAATTATTAATGCTTCTCTCAGATCTGGAGATCCTTTCTCTGTTTTAAACCTCTGACCAAATGTTAGAGGCAAGGCCGGATTAGTAAGGGAAGTGAGGAAGTGAAAAGTTCCTACTAGCGTCTCGCGCTCATGCTTTTAATTAACTTGGATTACCATAGGAGCCATTTCATGGGTGTTGTTGGCATGTCAGTTTACTTTATTTATATTTATAATGCAATATTATTTAGAACACTTTGTGGCGGGGGTTAGCTGCACCGGGGTGTATAAAGGGGGTCAAAGGTCACGGGAAGAGCGAGGACACAGGAGGAAGAGCACACCGATCTAACCAGCGAATGAACAGCCCGGCAGATGCTTAACATACTACAACCATTCATCAGTCATGTTCTGTATGTACAGCTACCTGAGGACATTATACGCAGGGTCCTTATCCTCGTTGTGCTTGAGGACGGGGATCCTGCCATCTGCACGCTTGCCCTAAGCTGCAAACAAATCAGTGACACTGTGAGCCAGCAGTCCTTTCAAGAGGAGGCCCACTTCAGCTGGCTGGACAGTCAGTTCTATAAGTGTCTCTCCCCCCCGTAATGTGTGTGACAAGATAATACTCCTTGGAGTGACTTAGTGGACTGAAAAGGTCATTGACTAAGACTGAGATCAGCTCAGTTGAAGTTCTGTGCATTTTCTGTCTGAATCATATTTGTCTTTTGACACTTCAATGCAGGCGTGGTGAACTGGAGAAACACTTCAGATGAGCACAAAGGGAAACACAGGAGGGCCTACAACATGTCAATGTGCAGCAGACTACAGTGCAGCAGTCTGCATGAAGACTGTGGAGCAGGCTACCGAGGAAGAGGACGAAGAGGAATCCTTCAGGGCTTCTACTTTGAGGACCACTTCCCCGGGTTCTGCAGCTGGTGACGGAGACACAAGTCTGAGAGGGGATGGAGTGGAGACACAAGTCTGAGAGGTGATGGAGACACAAGTCTGAGAGGTGACGGAGACACAAGTCTGAGAGGTGACGGAGACACAAGTCTGAGAAGTGATGGAGTGGAGACACAAGTCTGAGAGGTGACGGAGACACAAGTCTGAGAGGTGACGGAGACACAAGTCTGAGAGGTGATGGAGTGGAGACACAAGTCTGAGAGGTGACGGAGACACAAGTCTGAGAGGTGATGGAGTGGAGACACAAGTCTGAGAGGTGATGGAGTGGAGACACAAGTCTGAGAGGTGATGGAGTGGAGACACAAGTCTGAGAGGTGATGGAGTGGAGACACAAGTCTGAGAGGTGACGGAGACACAAGTCTGAGAGGTGATGGAGTGGAGACACAAGTCTGAGAGGTGATGGAGTGGAGACACAAGTCTGAGAGGTGATGGAGTGGAGACACAAGATCTGAGAGGTGACGGAGACACAAGTCTGAGAGGTGATGGATGTGAGACACAAAGTCTGAGAGGTGACGGAGACAGAAGTCTGAGAGGTGACGGAGACACAAGTCTGAGAGGTGATGGAGTGGAGACACAAGTCTGAGAGGTGATGGAGTGGAGACACAAGTCTGAGAGGTGACGGAGACACAAGTCTGAGAGGTGATGGAGTGGAGACACAAGTCTGAGAGGTGATGGAGTGGAGACACAAGTCTGAGAGGTGATGGAGTGGAGACACAAGTCTGAGTGGTGACGGAGACACAAGTCTGAGTGATGACGGAGACACAAAGTCTGAGAGGTGACGGAGACACAAGTCTGTGAGGTGACGGAGACACAAGTCTGAGAGGTGATGAGTGGAGACACAAGTCTGAGAGGTGACGGAGACACAAGTCTGAGAGGTGACGGAGACACAAGTCTGAGTGATGACGGAGACACAAGTCTGAGAGGTGACGGAGACACAAGTCTGAGTGGTGACGGAGACAAAAGTCTGAGAGGTGATGGAGTGGAGACACAAGTCTGAGAGGTGATGGAGTGGAGACACAAGTCTGAGAGGTGATGGAGTGGAGACACAAGTCTGAGAGGTGACGGAGACACAAGTCTGAGAGGTGACGGAGACACAAGTCTGTGAGGTGACGGAGACACAAGTCTGAGAGGTGACGGAGACACAAGTCTGTGAGGTGACGGAGACACAAGTCTGTGAGGTGACGGAGACACAAGTCTGAGAGGTGACGGAGACACAAGTCTGAGTGGTGACGGAGACACAAGTCTGAGTGGTGACGGAGACACAAGTCTGAGAGGTGACGGAGACACAAGTCTGTGAGGTGATGGAGACACAAGTCTGAGTGGTGATGGAGACACAAGTCTGAGAGGTGACGGAGACACAAGTCTGAGAGGTGACGGAGACACAAGTCTGAGAGGTGATGGAGTGGAGACACAAGTCTGAGTGGTGACGGAGACACAAGTCTGTGAGGTGACGGAGACACAAGTCTGTGAGGTGATGGAGACACAAGTCTGAGTGGTGATGGAGACACAAGTCTGAGAGGTGACGGAGACACAAGTCTGTGAGGTGATGGAGACACAAGTCTGAGTGGTGATGGAGACACAAGTCTGAGAGGTGACGGAGACACAAGTCTGAGAGGTGACGGAGACACAAGTCTGAGTGGTGATGGAGTGGAGACACAAGTCTGAGTGGTGACGGAGACACAAGTCTGTGAGGTGACGGAGACACAAGTCTGTGAGGTGATGGAGACACAAGTCTGAGTGGTGATGGAGACACAAGTCTAAGAGGTGACGGAGACACAAGTCTGAGAGGTGACGGAGACACAAGTCTGAGAGGTGACAGAGACACAAGTCTGAGTGGTGACGGAGACACAAGTCTGAGAGGTGACGGAGACACAAGTCTGAGTGGTGACGGAGACACAAGTCTGAGTGGTGATGGAGTGGAGACACAAGTCTGAGTGGTGACGGAGACACAAGTCTGTGAGGTGATGGAGACACAAGTCTGAGTGGTGATGGAGACACAAGTCTGAGAGGTGACGGAGACACAAGTCTGAGAGGTGACGGAGACACAAGTCTGAGAGGTGACGGAGACACAAGTCTGAGTGGTGACGGAGACACAAGTCTGAGAGGTGACGGAGACACAAGTCTGAGAGGTGACGGAGACACAAGTCTGAGAGGTGACGGAGACACAAGTCTGAGAGGTGACGGAGACACAAGTCTGTGAGGTGACGGAGACACAAGTCTGTGAGGTGACGGAGACACAAGTCTGAGAGGTGACGGAGACACAAGTCTGTGAGGTGACGGAGACACAAGTCTGTGAGGTGACGGAGACACAAGTCTGAGAGGTGACGGAGACACAAGTCTGAGAGGTGACAGAGACACAAGTCTGAGAGGTGATGGAGTGGAGACACAAGTCTGAGTGGTGACGGAGACACAAGTCTGTGAGGTGACGGAGACACAAGTCTGAGTGGTGACGGAGACACAAGTCTGAGTGGTGGAGACACAAGTCTGAGTGGTGACGGAGACACAAGTCTGAGTGGTGATGGAGTGGAGACACAAGTCTGAGTGGTGACGGAGACACAAGTCTGTGAGGTGACGGAGACACAAGTCTGTGAGGTGATGGAGACACAAGTATGAGTGGTGATGGAGACACAAGTCTGAGAGGTGACGGAGACGCAAGTCTGAGAGGGTGACGGAGACACAAGTCTGAGAGGTGACAGAGACACAAGTCTGAGTGGTGACGGAGACACAAGTCTGAGAGGTGACGGAGACACAAGTCTGAGTGGTGACGGAGACACAAGTCTGAGTGGTGATGGAGTGGAGACACAAGTCTGAGTGGTGATGGAGTGGAGACACAAGTCTGAGTGGTGACGGAGACACAAGTCTGTGAGGTGACGGAGACACAAGTCTGTGAGGTGATGGAGACACAAGTCTGAGTGGTGATGGAGACACAAGTCTGAGAGGTGACGGAGACACAAGTCTGAGAGGTGGACAGAGACACAAGTCTGAGAGGTGACGGAGACACAAGTCTGAGAGGTGACGGAGACACAAGTCTGAGTGGTGACGGAGACACAAGTCTGAGTGGTGATGGAGTGGAGACACAAGTCTGAGTGGTGATGGAGTGGAGACACAAGTCTGAGAGGTGACGGAGACACAAGTCTGAGAAGTGACGGAGACACAAGTATGAGAGGTGACGGAGACACAAGTCTGAGTGGTGACGGAGACACAAGTCTGAGAGGTGACGGAGACACAAGTCTGAGAGGTGGATGGAGAGGAGACACAAGTCTGAGTGGTGATGGAGAGGAGACACAAGTCTGAGAGGTGACGGAGACACAAGTCTGAGAGGTGATGGAGAGGAGACACAAGTCTGAGAGGTGACGGAGACACAAGTCTGAGAAGTGACGGAGACACAAGTATGAGAGGTGACGGAGACACAAGTCTGAGAGGTGACGGAGACACAAGTCTGAGAGGTGATGGAGTGGAGACACAAGTCTGAGAGGTGACGGAGACACAAGTCTGAGAGGTGACGGAGACACAAGTCTGAGAGGTGACGGAGACACAAGTCTGAGTGGTGACAGAGACACAAGTCTCCATCATCAGTTAAGCTTGGTACTGCACACTGAATCGCGTGGTACTTGTACAATGACAATAAAGATATCTTATCCTTCCCTACATATAAACAATGCATGTCAACTCATCATCCTGTCACCTTCTGCAGCATATAGTCACATCACTTTGTATTGCTATCAGTGAGTGCATGAGCTCTGTTATCAGTCTGTCATTATAATGTCATAGTACTGGGATGATATATACTAATACAATATATACAACTCATGCTAATGTCATAGTACTGGGATGATATATACTAATACAATATATACAACTCATGCTAATGTCATAGTACTGGGATGATATATACTAATACAATATATACAACTCATGCTAATGTCATAGTACTGCGGCACTCGCCCTACGGCCAAATCACAACCGTGAGGATATATCCTTTACCAACCCCACTCTCACCCGTGCCATATGCTGAAATATATTATTCATGTATTCAATTATATTTCCCTATGAATGTTATGTGTTCTGAGAGTTGATGGGTTGGGTTGACAGTGAGGGTTAGGGTGATGCTCAGCAGGGCCCAACAACCATAGTGGGGAGAGCCCTTCAGCAGTTTGGTCATAACGTCATTTTATTTGTAAAAACTGTTGTCTGGTATCTTCATGCCAATGCATCGAAACCAAGTGATTTCCATTCGTTAATAACTCAAATCTATTTAAATAGACTCTAGCATTAAGATGTCTTTAAACTAGTTGTTTGTGGTTGCTACGGCAACGTAATTTCCTGTAAAGTCCGCCATTTTGCCAGCGTCACTAGAGCTCCAGAGAGGCGGAGCTAGAGCTCCAGAGAGAGAGGTGGAGCTAGAGGTTATGGCTCTGCAGTGAGCACCACTTGACAGATCAATCAATCAATGTTTATTTATAGCCCAATATCACACATTTTACATTTGTCTCAGTGGACTTCACGGTTTGTACAGAATATCAGTATGACAATACGACACCCTCTGTCCTTAGACCCTCTGTCCTTGGACCCTCTGTCCTTAGACCCTCTGTCCTCAGACCCTCTGTCCTCAGACCCTCTGTCCTTAGACCCTCACATCGTACAAGGAAAAACTTCCGGAGAAAACCCACAGTTTAAAGGGAACATGGGAGAAACCTCAGGGAGAGCAACAGAGGAGGGATCCCTCTCCCAGGACGGACAGACGTGCAATAGATGCCGTGTGGAAATTGAAGAGATAATACATTTATAACATAGGTAGACCAAATGTTAGGAAATGCATGTGTCTGTAATAAGAATACGAATCCACGAGGATGTCAACAATCCTGTGGGAGCCATCAGGGAAGTAGTATGGTGAGAGTCTGGCAGGACCGCAGAGACAGGTTCAGCCACGACTCGAAGTCCAGGACTCAGATCCAGTGCTCAGGATAGAGGATCCAGGACACACGACCACAGCAACAGGATCAGCCTCGACTCAGGATCCCGGCGTATATATGGACAGAAAAAAGAGATTTGGGGGAAGCTGGGTTAATCGGAACATGAGAGTACACAGGTACAGACAGCCAGAAGGAAGAAGTAAGGTGTCCCCGACAGTCTAAGCCTATAGCAGCTAAACTAATGTGTCTACGTACATGCACTCCCTTAGGATAGGGTGAGGGAAAAGAGTAGGAACTAAGATGTATGCGTCACATCTATACCATGAACGCATTGCTCCTAAAAAGTTTTTTGGCACTGACACCAAGCAACAGTTGTGCGTCGACTCGGCAGGGATCAAGGCACGTGTATGCCTCTCCCTGCTTCCACTGTCTACACACACAACCAATTTACATCTATACCATCAGTAAGGAAGAAGAGTAAGAACTAAGATGTATAGGTGAAGAGGCACAACGTATCTACGTCAATGCACTCTTATAGATTATTTTATCACTATAAGCTTTATCAAAAAGGAAGGTCTTAAGCGCACTCTTAAAAACGGATAGGGTGTCTGCCGCCCGAACACAAACTGGAAGCTGATTCCACAAATGTGGAGCTTGATAAGAAAAGGCTCTGGCTCCCATTGTACTTTTAGAGACTCTAGAAACAACCAACAACCCTGCATTCTTGGAACGCAATGCCCTAGTAGGACAGTAGGGTATAATTAGTTCTTTACGGTAAGATGGTGCCTGCCCATTAAGGGCTTTGTAGGCGAGAAGAATAATTTTAAATGATATCCTGTGTTCTATAGGGAGCCAGTGTAAGGCAGCCAGAACAGGAGTAATGTGGTCCCTTTTCCTAACTCTGGTTAGTACACGAGCTGCAGCATTTTGAATCAGCTGAAGCGACTTGACTGACTTCTTGGTACACCCTGATAATAAAGAGTTACAATAATCCAGCCTTGAAGTAACAAATGCATGGAATAGTTTCTCTGCATCGTTTTGAGGCAAGATATGCCTAATTTTGGCAATGTTACGTAGATGGAAGTAGGCGGTCCTTGAAATTGATTTTATGTGGGCGTTAAAGGATAAATCCTGATCAAATATAACACCAAGATTCCTTACAGTCTCACTGGAGGCCAAATTAATGCCATCCATAGTTAGTATATCTTTAGATAGTTTGTTTCGTAGATTCTTCGGGCCGAGTACAATAACTTCAATTTTGGTCATGTTTAACATCAAAAAGTTTAAGGTCATCCACGTTTTTAAGTCCTTAAGGCAGTCTTGAATTTTATTTAGGTGATTGGTTTCATCAGGCTTGATTGATAAATATAGTTGAGTATCATCCGCATAACAATGAAAGTGTACAGAATGATTCCTTATAATATTGCCTAACGGAAGCATATATAATGTGAACACAATAGGTCCGAGCACTGAGCCCTGTGGCACTCCATGGCTAACTTTGGTTTGCGTGGAAGATTCATCGTTAACACGTACAAACTGAGAGCGTTCAGATAGATAGGACAAGCTGCCCTGCAGTATACAAAGTCATTCAAACTAGCTGCACCTTTACCAGCTTTGAGAACACTTTAATGATCAATCATTATAAAACATATCATATATATTATTCTGAAATGGACCAATCTGCACAACGACTACTTTTATGATGCACAATGATGTCGGATGATAGAGGATTTGAAAATGTAAAACGTCCTGCCGATAAAATGATGCTTTAAAGCTGTTTCTGTGATGCAGAAGAGTTTAAATGAGAAGGTGGCGCCCCCTGCTGTGCACCGACCTGCAGGACAGAGCTGTTTCTGTTTCAGCCGGAAAACAGTTTCAGATTTATTCAGATATTTTGTTTGTTATTGAGACCATCAGGCCCATTGAGTCCCTTTGGACGCCACCACTTTTATATATACATTATTGAGAGTTTACACACACGCACGCACGCACGCACGCACGCACGCACGCACACACACACACACACACACACACACACACACACACACACACACACACACACACACACACACACCTCTCATTCTGTGAGAAATTGTTTTTTTACATCAGTGCGTAAACAAAGCAATGCATACAATAAAATACTAAATAAAATGTAATATAAAGAAATATAATAGATAGAATGGGAATGGGGCGTCTCTCATATCTTGCAAGCCTTTATTATGGTGCATCCCTACTTCCTGTTTCCTGTTGTAGTCTCTTTACTCTCGCCTAGTTTGCTCACCCACAGAGAGGGTCTCTTCTCTCTCTCTTCCCCCCTTCCTCCCCCCTGCTGAGGGACTTCTTCTTCTCCTTCACACTCAATTTGTTCAGAGACAGCTTCTTCTTCTTTGGTTTTATGAACGGCAGCCCCCCCCTCAGCTGCTTCCAGGTGCTGCTCAGAGACTTCTTCTTCTGCCAAATAAAGGTACGCTTGGAGGAGGCGGCCCCAATACCTGCTGGAACAACAACAACGACAAGATTAAAGGGGCCGTCTCCGGCTGAGGTTCAGGTGTATATTTACAGGTGCAATACTTTAGTACTTTTACTTGTACTCTGGTACTTTCAGTTTTACTGAGATCTGAGTACTTGGGTTTAAAAACATGTGATATGAAAATAAAACCAGATAAAGCTAAAAAACATATTTTTAAACACAATAAAATACGATCTTAACATTTGTTTTACTAGCATCACTTAGAAAATAAATGTTTCTGTTGTCTTACTCTTTAGTTTTAAACATCTTCAGTCTTAACTAATTCTGTTTTAAACCAGCAGGTTCTTACACAGTGCCAGCGATAAACAAAGGGCGTATATCTTTACTTCATGAAACAGTAGAGAAGCATTGTTGAAATAAATGGCACAAAATAGTTAGTAGACTCAAAAGTAAACTACTCTAAAATAACTCCTTAAATGTTAAAGATAAATGAAGTTTGAATACCAGCAGGTCCGAGCAAAGTGTAGAAAAATATGAGTCAAAGTACAGCATAATTTCTCCTCAGCACACACAGATACACACACCTGATTTCCTCTCTTCAGTGTGTGTCCAGAAACAGAAGCCGGGTCCTTCTTTATCATCGTTTATATTATCAATGATTTCCTGTTCAACATCTCTGACAGAAGTGTTGCCCTCTTCCTGATTCTCTAAACAGGTTCAGTCACATTCTGAGAGGCCGACGCTGCGTTTGAAGACTCAGGCAAAAAGACCTAGAAACTATAAAAAAAACACTACACCCTAAAAAATACCGCCCAAAAAGTACACCCTAACAAGTACACCCTCAAAAATACGCCCCAAAAAGTACACCCTCAAAATTACACCCTAAGAAATACGACCTCAAAAAGTACACCCTAAAAATTGCGCCACAAAAGTACACCCCTAAAAAATACGGCATAAAATAATGCCCTATAAAGTACAGCTTATAAAGTACACCTTATAAAGTACGCCCTCAAAAGTATGTGGTAAAAAATACTACATGAAAATGTCATGAAAGTACGCCCTAAACCCTAAAAAGGATGCCATCAAAAGTAGACCCTAAAAACTATGGACTAAGAAATACGTTGTAACATTTTTAAATAAAAAGAGTTGTGCAGGAAAAATAAAATATAAGCAAGTAAAACATATTATGTTTCTGTTGTCCCGCATTAATAACTGGCAGCAACTAACCAGCATACCCTAAAAAGTGTACCCTGAAAAATATGCCAATAAAGTCCACCCATAAAGAGTGCTCAAGAAAGTACCCTCTAAACGTACAACTTAAAATGTATGCCTTCAAATATATGTCCTAAAACAGGGTTGTCAAACTCAAGGCCCGCGGGACAAATCCGGCCCGCGACTTCATTTTCTGTGGCCCCGCAAGAGTTTGCAAAGAATATAATGCGTTTATTATACGGTTACATGCCGATTTACAGGAGCAGGTTGCCCATAAACTACATGTCCCACAATGCATCTCATCTCATTACATCTCAATGCATCTCATTTTGTGACATGCACGCTGAAGAGTCTTGCAATTATTTGCCCTAGACTTCTGCTTTCAGATGGAGTTAATTATGAAGTTATTACCCTATCTGATAATAATCCAAATTAGCGGCAATAATGTAATATAATACATTATTTTATATATATTATATATTTATATATGTATATTTATATAGTCTTAAAATTACGACCGTCCCTTTGAGTGCATACATTTTTTCAAATAATTTTATGTTGGAATTTTGTATTGACATTAGCCCCCCAGTAACATCAGTCTAGATCCGCCCCTGCAGAATCTGCATCACAGGGTGGGTCCTCTCTCTCTCTCTCTCTCTCTCTCTCTCTCTCTCTCTCTCTCTCTCTCTCATCTCTCGCTCTCGTCTCTCTCTCTAGCTCTCTCTCTCTCTCTCTCTCTCTCTCTCTCTCTCTCTCTCTCTCTCTTCTCTCTCTCTCTCTCTCTCTCCTCTCTCTCTCTCTCCCTCCCCCCCCTCTCCTCCTCTTCTCTCCCGGTCATGGTGGATTCTCCCGGTGCGATGAAGAAGAGCCTCCCGGTTCCGGAGCTCCAGCCTCTGGACCGGTACGACCTCAGCCGGGCGAAAACCTCCGCGAGTGTCCGCTGGCTGCTGAACAAAGCGTACGGATCTGCAGGTAACCTTCCTCCTCCAGGCTCCTCTTCCTCCGCTCTCTCCCCGCTCTGAGGCTCCTCTGGGTGGGGCTCCGTCCTGCATCCTCCCGCTAAAGCTCCTGCAGCCTCAGCACCGCTCGGATCCTTCCGCGGTTTCAGGCTGCAGGATAACAAAAACGTGTTTAAAATCATATAAATGTGACGGTGCATGTGGGTGTCGTCGTCGTCGTCGTCGTCGTCGTCCCTGCATGCTGTCATTGCTGCGGCGCAACAAAGCCTTCTGTCGGGGAGGAGGGGGGGTGTGTTCGGCCTGCGGAGTCTCCAGCAGCGGAACAACACCTTTCATATTCACAGAAATATAAAGCTATTGGGCCATTTGGCCTTTATTCTATCTCAATCTCAAGCTGGACTCGAACCTCTGCAGCTGGTGCCCGATCCCAGCCTGACATCACATTAATATGGATATTATGGGAAGTGGATTGACTGTAAAGGGTCTCAGTGTGTGTCAGCAGAGGGAGAAAACACCTGGAGTATTAAGAGCTATTTTATTTAAGCTACTGGACTATTTCCATTTTATTTTACTTTATATTTTTACTGCCCTACATTTATCTGAAACTTTATTTATTTTATTTATTTATTTTTGCATTTTAAGAAATTATTATGTTACAGGGTATGCACAAACAAATGAAATACATTTAAAACTATAATACAAATATTTCTATATGTTGAAAATACTGTGTTGATTACATTTCATTCATTAAAGTCTATAACTAAAGGTATTAAATAAACGTAATGGAGTAAAAGTACACCATTTACCTCTGAACTGATTAGAAGTACAACGAAGCATAACATTTAAATACTCAATTAGAGATACCTCAAAATTAATTAAGTAGAGAACTTGAGTAAATGTACTCTGTTACTTTCTGCAGTTCTACAAAAGTGTCCTAGTTTATGTAATAATTCAGATTCCTGTTATATTAGTGTCTCAGCTTCACTGGAAAAAGCCCTCAGTGCCTCATTTAATATGAATGTTCACCCTTAAGAAAGAGTCCTCTCCTGCTGATGTTCAGGTGTATATCAGTATGTAGTGTCTCTACTTTAAAGAGTCCTCTCCTGCTGATGTTCAGGTGTATATCAGTATGTAGTGTCTCTACTTTAAAGAGTCCTCTCCTGCTGATGTTCAGGTGTATATCAGTATGTAGTGTCTCTACTTTAAAGAGTCCTCTCCTGCTGATGTTCAGGTGTATATCAGTATGTAGTGTCTCTACTTTAAAGAGTCCTCTCCTGCTGATGTTCAGGTGTATATCAGTATGTAGTGTCTCTACTTTAAAGAGTCCTCTCCTGCTGATGTTCAGGTGTATATCAGTATGTAGTGTCTCTACTTTAAAGAGTCATCTCCTGCTGATGTTCAGGTGTATATCAGTATGTAGTGTCTCTACTTTAAAGAGTCCTCTCCTGCTGATGTTCAGGTGTATATCAGTATGTAGTGTCTCTACTTTAAAGAGTCCTCTCCTGCTGATGTTCAGGTGTATATCAGTATGTAGTGTCTCTACTTTAAAGAGTCCTCTCCTGCTGATGTTCAGGTGTATATCAGTATGTAGTGTCTCTACTTTAAAGAGTCCTCTCCTGCTGATGTTCAGGTGTATATCAGTATGTAGTGTCTCTGCTTTAAAGAGTCCTCTCCTGCTGATGTTCAGGTGTATATCAGTATGTAGTGTCTCTACTTTAAAGAGTCCTCTCCTGCTGATGTTCAGGTGTATATCAGTATGTAGTGTCTCTACTTTAAAGAGTCCTCTCCTGCTGATGTTCAGGTGTATATCAGTATGTAGTGTCTCTGCTTTAAAGAGTCCTCTCCTGCTGATGTTCAGGTGTATATCAGTATGTAGTGTCTCTACTTTAAAGAGTCCTCTCCTGCTGATGTTCAGGTGTATATCAGTATGTAGTGTCTCTACTTTAAAGAGTCCTCTCCTGCTGATGTTCAGGTGTATATCAGTATGTAGTGTCTCTACTTTAAAGAGTCCTCTCCTGCTGATGATCAGGTGTATATCAGTATGTAGTGTCTCTACTTTAAAGAGTCCTCTCCTGCTGATGTTCAGGTGTATATCAGTATGTAGCATCTCTACTTTAAAGAGTCCTCTCCTGCTGATGTTCAGGTGTATATCAGTATGTAGCATCTCTACTTTAAAGAGTCCTCTCCTGCTGACCAAGTTAAATCTTCCTACTTTGACCTAAATCATAACAACTATTACGTTATTGCATTCGTTTTCAACCCTTTAATGGATTGAATTCTTTATGATAACCAACAACATTCATTTGACCTGATTTTAGTTTCTTCCTAATGTGGTTCTCTTTGATGGAGGAGTTCAACCCTCAGCTGGTTCCTGCTCTGCAGTCCAGTCTCATCCACTCTCCCATTATTCCCATGCTTCCCATTATCCTCCCTGGTGACGACAGCCTCTTCCTGCAGAGCTGCAGAGCGTTTAACCCCTAACAGTGTGTGTTACTGCAGGAGTGTGTGTTATTACACTGACTCAGAGAGTGTGTTTAATGTGGGTGTTGGAGCTATATATTGCTTTATAGTATTTAATAGTTAAAACATTATGTTCTTTCTTTTATCGTTTATAGTAAATGTATTCTTAGTTATTGTTGTTATTGCAAGTTAAAATAGTTTCTATGCTTTTATTTTGATGGCATGTTTGGGCACCTGGTGTAATTGTAAACATTGGAGACAGGTGGAGAAGGGAGTAGAGCACTAGGAGGCACATGGTTCTTTTTACCAGGGTGTTTCAAGCCACAAGAAGGAAAGCTAAAGGAAAGAAATATAGGAAACCTGTTCTTTGTAAATGATATTGGATCATTGCCCTGCGTCAGATTTGCTAACTGGTGCCTCAGCGTCAGTGTTACTTTAAAGGGGACCTATCATGCAAAATGCACTCTTGTACGTCTTTTATACGTGAAGATGTGTCCCCGGTGTTCCAGGGACCTCACCAAGTGTCAGAAAACACAACCCTCTCTCTTTTCCTCCATACCCAAATCTCTAAAAAAGGGGCTGCAACGGATCTGATACAGACTGATCCAGATTTGAACACTGTCCTGACGTCAGGACGGTGGTGCTACGGCTATTGGTCAATTCTCCACCTATCAGGGGAATGAGAGGTTGGGCCACGGCCGGCCATTGCCGCTCGAAAGCGCTGGAGACGCTGTAGTACATATGCCAGGCCTGTAAGTGGCGCTGTAGTCTGCCACAAAAGCAGTGAAGAAGACTTCCCTTGCATGGTTGCCATGGTTGCCCTTCTGTTTATTCTCCGCTGTGGCTTTTTTCTCCCTCCCCGAGGCAAGCGGTTGCGCCTGCTTTAAAACAAATGAATAATGACTCTATATAATCATATGTAAGGGATAATGTGCAGCGACGCGGTCATTATGGGGAGAAGAACACCGACAGGCTGATCAGGAGCCCGACGCGAGGCGGAGGGATCTAGATCGGCATGAAGGCACATTATGCAATGTGCACGTTATCCCGCTTATTACACGGCCACATTCTCAACAAAATAACGACATGACTCCCAATATTAATTGAAATGCTTTTATGGATTTAGAAAATGATTTTATTGATTTAAAAAATAGTTGTATTGATTTAAACAGCGCTGGAAAGAGCAAATAGAGCTAAATGAGGCATGGCTAAAATGCAGGACCTGTTTGGTATTTTGAAAAAAAAACTATATTTATATACTTTATATAGGTATGGCCCTACAATATATTGTTCAAATATAGCATGATATGTCCCCTTTAAGTTAATTATCTGTTTTATTTATATATGTATGATTTTGGCCGCTACAGTGGGAGTCAGAGGACCTGAGTTAAGGTGTTTTAGAGATGTTTGTGGGAGTACAGTTTGTTTATCATCAGAACAGTTTGTGCTGTGTTTTCACCACGCTGGGTCACAGAGAGAGAAGTCATTAGAGTCTCAGTGAGATGTGATAATCGTTCAGACCTCCAGAGAACCACTGCAGACTCTGGTCTCTGAGAAGTCCTCCCACATCTCCAGGATTATCCTCCTGCTCTGGAATATGGGTCAGCCAATGGAGTGTGTGTTTCTGTGTCCACAGTAGATGTACACACACACACACACACACACACACACACACACACACACACACACACACACACACACACACACACACACACACACACACACACACACACACACACACACACACACACACACACACACACACACACACACACTTGTTCATGCAGAAGAGGACATTATCTCGTCCTGTAGGCTCTCTGCTGTCACTTCCTGTCAGAGACTTTTTAAGACTTGCAGACCATAATGACCTGAGACTTGGTTTTGAAGAGACGAGGATTTAAAAAGGTTTACTGTTGGTAATGTGGACAACCCAGAGTCTGAAGGAGTCTCCCCTGTCTTATTCATTTATTCAATACACTCAATTAAAACGGATAGAAATCAACATTCATGTTTTTTTGTTTTATGTCTAATCCACGCTAACAACACGGCTGACAGTCAGTTTCGTACCGTAACACACCGTTTCGTAACACACCGTTTCGTATCACACCGTTTCGTATCATACCGTATCGTATCGTACATTATCTTATCGTATCGCACTGTATCTTACCTTTATCGTAAAGTATTGTTTAGTTTAATATCGATGTCTTTAGTTTTTATATCGTTTCTTCTTGAATCGTATTCTACTGTAGTGTATCATATGGTATCAATGTTGTATCACGTTACATCGTCCTGTATCTTATTGACTTGTATCATTTTGTATCGTCTTGTATCGCAGCGTTGTGTACTGTATCCTATCATATTTTTGAATCGTTGTGTACCATATTGTATCATATCGTATCTTACTGTTTTGTATCGTATAGTATTGTATCCTTTCTTATCTTATAGTTTCACAGTGGATTGTATCGTACTATAGTATGGTGTGGTATTGTATCATTCTCGTTTCATATGTTATCGTATCTAATCGTAAAGTATTTTATCTCATTGTGTGGTATAGTACCTCATTGTGTGGTATAGTACCTCATTGTGTGGTATTTTATCTCATTGTGTGGTATAGTATCTCATTGTGTGGTATAGTATCTCATTGTGTGGTATAGTATCTCATTGTGTGGTATAGTACCCCATTGTGTGGTATAGTACCTCATTGTGTGGTATAGTACCTCATTGTGTGGTATAGTATTTCATTGTGTGGTATAGTATCTCATTGTGTGGTATAGTACCTCATTGTGTGGTATAGTACCTCATTGTGTGGTATTTTATCTCATTGTGTGGTATAGTATCTCATTGTGTGGTATAGTACCTCATTGTGTGGTATAGTATAGTACCTCATTGTGTGGTATAGTACCTCATTGTGTGGTATAGTATCTCATTGTGTGGTATAGTATCTCATTGTGTGGTATAGTATCTCATTGTGTGGTATAGTATCTCATTGTGTGGTATAGTACCTCATTGTGTGGTATAGTACCTCATTGTGTGGTATAGTACCTCATTGTGTGGTATAGTATAGTACCTCATTGTGTGGTATAGTACCCCATTGTGTGGTATAGTATCTCATTGTGTGGTATATTATCTCATTGTGTGGTATAGTACCTCATTGTGTGGTATAGTATCTCATTGTGTGGTATAGTACCTCATTGTGTGGTATAGTACCTCATTGTGTGGTATAGTACCTCATTATGTGGTATACAGAGTTGGGTGTAACGCGTTACTGTAATAATATTACTTTTGTCGGTAACAGAGTAGTGTAACGCGCTACTTTTATAATTCAGTAATCACACTACAGTTACTAACATTGCCCCAACACGCGTTACTTCGTTACTTACTAAAATCAGTCATAATCACACTGACAGACAAGAGGGGTTTCTGCCGCAGGTTTATATGTACGTAATCTGTGCGACTTGCGCGTCCACATCTCCATGTGCAGGGCTGCATAAACATGGCTGAGTCAGCGATAACTTTCGAGGGGGGGAGGTATGCCCATTACTTTGAGTTCGTCCGAAGAATAGACAGGAATGTGACAGTGAGGTGCAAACTGTGTCCAGGACAGAAGCTGTTATCCACTGCTGTAAACACCACGTCAAACCTCAACAAACACCTGCAAAGAACACATGCTAAGGTGAAGCTAATTGCTAAGGACCCCCGAACCCAGAGTGAGGATGTTGTGAGTGCGCCGCCGACCCCGAAGCAACACAAATTAGAATTTGGAGGACCGGAAACCAAAGCAGAGATGGACAGGCTTGTAGCATCCTTCATAGTAGAGGAAATGTTGCCCATTTGCACAGTGGAATCACCATCGTTCAGAGATATACTTCTCAAAATACAGATAGCAGGAGACAGAGGACAGCCACTGTCAGATAGGAAAACATTCATGAGCTATCTGGATCAGTCTTATGCGACAATTGAAACTGAACTAAAGAGAACATTTGAAACTTTAGCAGTCTGCGTGATCTGCCTGCAGGGAAGGGCGGGCCGGCCCTGCGAGTGAAGTAATGAGTAAAGTAACGAGTAAAGTAACGAGTTACTTTATGTAGAGAGTAACAAAGTTGTGTAATATATTACTTTTTTTTAGTAACGACCCCATCTCTGGTGGTATAGTATAGTACCTCATTGTGTGGTATAGTATCTCATTGTGTGGTACAGTATAGTATTGTTGTGTATCCTTTCTTATGTTCTCATATCGGATCGAATCGTTTTGAATCACCGAGTATATTTCCATATCATTTTGAATCGTGTTGTTAATTAAATCCTCTTGCATTATATCTTTAATAATATTCTCGTTTCCCTTTGCTTTTCCCCAGAGAATGTTCCGGTGGAGTATAGGGAGCCGTGTTACCGGGACCAGTACCTGCAGCAGCACCTGAAGCCGGCGCTGGCCCAGCTGCTGGTCTCTCCTGAGATCTACTGCCGGGCCCGGGCGCTGCAGCAGGCGGAGCACGGGGTCTCCCAGCCCGCGGCGCAGGGGCAGGCAGATAACGGCGCCCTGCTGCAGCTGCTCGTTAAGAAAGGCTTCGGTCCAAAGGTCCAGGATGTAGACGTCACAGAGGACGACCTCAGCGCTGTGCCCATCAACACGGTGATTAATTTGACTGTTCATTCTGTCTTATTGTTTCCAATAGTGAAGTCATGTGACCGTGCTGTAGTTCCTTTATAGCCCAACAATAGCCTCCTTTAGCTTAGCGGTGGTGACGTGAAGTCATGTGACCGTGCTGTAGTTCCTTTATAACCCAACATTAGCCTCCTTTAGCTTAGCGGTGGTGACGTGAAGTCATGTGACCGTGCTGTAGTTCCTTTATAGCCCAACATTAGCCTGCTTTAGCTTAGCGGTGGTGACGTGAAGTCATGTGACCGTGCTGTAGTTCCTTTATAGCCCAACATTAGCTTCCTTTAGCTTAGCGGTGGTGAGGTGAAGTCATGTGACCGTGCTGTAGTTCCTTTATAGCCCAACAATAGCCTCCTTTAGCTTAGCGGTGGTGACGTGAAGTCATGTGACCGTGCTGTAGTTCCTTTATAGCCCAACAATAGCCTCCTTTAGCTTAGCGGTGGTGACGTGAAGTCATGTGACCGTGCCGTAGTTCCTTTATAATTCATTGTTACCGTACTGATTGATCACGATGTACTGATGTGTCAATGTGTGCTCCTGCTGTGATTGGTGCAGAAGGCCCATCTGGCTCTGATTGACGGCCTGATGTCATTGGCTGCTAACGAGGCGGTGGGTCGGGTGAAGATGGCGGCGGAGGCGGAGCTAACGGGTGCCGGCGCTCCGTGGGAGAACGCCCTGCTGTTCTGGGTCAACAGGGTGCGACGCACGCTCAGAAACCATATCTCATTTTGTCTTTCTTGTTTTTTCAACGTTATGAAAAATAGTTATACTTTTTCTTTGCATTGTGATTTCTTGCTGGTTTTTCACTTTAATATTATGTTTATCATCTTTGACACTCATAAACAAGTTATTTTCAGCCAAGAAAACAAAAAACAAACAGTGAATATATTTATTTATTTACTATAATGATGTCTTTTATCTTCTCATAGCTGAACCAGAAGTTGAGAGAAACCACAGAAGAAGAAGAGCCCAGCAAGACATGCACAGACCTGCAGACTGCTCAGGACTCGGTAACACACACACACACACACACACACACACACACACACACACACACACACACACACACGCACGCACGCACGCACACACACACACACACACACACACACACACACACACACACACACACACACACACACACACACACACACACACACACCATGTTTTGCAGCCGTCTTTCATTCTGTGTGTTTGTTGCTTCTAACATCGACAATGCTTCTCCCCCCCCCCCCCCACTAATGCCTTGCTCTCGGGCAGTGTCAATCCAACCGTTGGTACTGGAAACTTGTCCCCGTAAGTGTCTCTTCCTCTCTGACTCAAACACATCCATTATTTAAAGTGCTGCCTTCAGGCTGCGTTCACACTGCAGGCAGGAAGTGGCTCAATTATAATTTATATATGTGACTTAGTTCAGAGGGTCCACACTGGACTCGTCACGTTTAAAAAACAAAAACAGATCTGAGTTATAAATCTGAATTATGCACGAAGACTTGCCGTGTGAACGTCACCTCAGTGTGTTAAATATCTGCTAACCTTTTTCTCAACTGTTTATCATGTTAATGCTGGGGGTTGTTAATGAAGTTTTTACATCCAGTCATCAGTTTAATCTCAATCTGCCCTGAGTATCAGAGCCAGGGGGGAAAGAGGGGAGGGAGATGACATTTATCCCCGGCTGATTATTAAAGATGCAATGTGTGGTACCTAAAACTCAAATTAACTGCGGAAACTCTGAGACACAAACAAAAAATACAAAACTGCTCTGCCATCTTGTAAACTTCAGCTGCAGGAATGAGTCTCTCTGACATGGCTCAGCATTATAAGACGACTAAACGTCAACATTAGCAGCCTGTATCTTAGCGGTGGTGACGTGAAGTCATGTGACCGTGCTGTTGTTCCTCTATAGCCCAACATTAGCCTCCTTTAGCTTAGCGGTGGTGACGTGGAGTCATGTGACCGTGCTGTAGTTCCTTTATAGCCCAACATTAGCCACCTTTAGCTTAGCGGTCGTGAAGTCATGTGACCGTGCTGTAGTTCCTTTATAGCCCAACATTAGCCACCTTTAGCTTAGCGGTGGTGACGTGGAGTCATGTGACCGTGCTGTAGTTCCTCTATAGCCCAACATTAGCCTCCTTTAGCTTAGCGGTGGTGACGTGAAGTCATGTGACCGTGCTGTAGTTCCTTTATAGCCCAACATTAGCCTCCTTTAGCTTAGCGGTGGTGACGTGGAGTCATGTGACCGTGCTGTAGTTCCTTTATAGCCCAACATTAGCCTCCTTTAGCTTAGCGGTGGTGACGTGAAGTCATGTGACCGTGCTGTAGTTCCTTTATAGCCCAACATTAGCCTCCTTTAGCTTAGCGGTGGTGACGTGAAGTCATGTGACCGTGCTGTAGTTCCTTTATAGCCCAACATTAGCCGCATTTAGCTTAGCGATGGTGACGTGAAGTCATGTGACCGTGCTGTAGTTCCTTTATAGCCCAACATTAGCCTCCTTTAGCTTAGCGGTGGTGACGTGAAGTCATGTGACCGTGCTGTAGTTCCTTTATAGCCCAACATTAGCCGCATTTAGCTTAGCGATGGTGACGTGAAGTCATGTGACCGTACTATAGTTCCTCTATAGCCCAATATTAGCCTCCTTTAGCTTAGCGGTGGTGATGTGAAGTCATGTGACCGTGCTATAGTTCCTTTATAGCCCAACATTAGCCACCTTTAGCTTAGCGGTGGTGAAGTCATGTGACCGTGCTGTAGTTCCTATATAGCCCAACATTAGCCACCTTTAGCTTAGCGGTGGTGACGTGAAGTCATGTGACCGTGCTGTACTTCCTGTATAGCCCAACATTAGCCTCCTTTAGCTTAGCGGTGGTGACGTGAAGTCATGTGACCGTGCTGTAGTTCCTTTATAGCCCAACATTAGCCTCCTTTAGCTTAGCGGTGGTGTCGTGGAGTCATGTGACCGTGCTGTAGTTCCTTTATAGCCCAACATTAGCCTCCTTTAGCTTAGCGGTGGTGACGTGAAGTCATGTGACCGTGCTGTAGTTTCTTTATAGCCCAACATTAGCCACCTTTAGCTTAGCGGTGGTGACGTGAAGTCATGTGACCGTGCTGTAGTTCCTTTATAGCCCAACATTAGCCTCCTTTAGCTTAGCGGTGGTGACGTGAAGTCATGTGACCGTGCTGTAGTTCCTTTATAGCCCAACAATAGGCCCCCTTTAGCTTAGCGATCGTGACATGAAGTCATGTGACCGTGCTGTAGTTCCTTTATAGCCCAACATTAGCCACCTTTAGCTTAGCGGTGATGACGTGAAGTCATGTGACCGTGCTGTAGTTCCTCTATAGCCCAACATTAGCCTCCTTTAGCTTAGCGGTGGTGACGTGAAGTCATGTGACCTCGCTGTAGTTCCTTTATAGCCCAACATTAGCCGCCTTTAGCTTAGCGGTGGTGACGTGAAGTCATGTGACCGTGCTGTAGTTCCTTTATAGCCCAACATTAGCCGCCTTTAGCTTAGCGGTGGTGACGTGAAGTCATGTGACCGTGCTGTAGTTCCTTTATAGCCCAACAATAGGCCCCCTTTAGCTTAGCGATCGTGACATGAAGTCATGTGACCGTGCTGTAGTTCCTTTATAGCCCAACATTAGCCACCTTTAGCTTAGCGGTGATGACGTGAAGTCATGTGACCGTGCTGTAGTTCCTCTATAGCCCAACATTAGCCTCCTTTAGCTTAGCGGTGGTGACGTGAAGTCATGTGACCTCGCTGTAGTTCCTTTATAGCCCAACATTAGCCGCCTTTAGCTTAGCGGTGGTGACGTGAAGTCATGTGACCGTGCTGTAGTTCCTTTATAGCCCAACATTAGCCGCCTTTAGCTTAGCGGTGGTGACGTGAAGTCATGTGACCGTGCTGTAGTTCCTTTATAGCCCAACAATAGGCCCCCTTTAGCTTAGCGATCGTGACATGAAGTCATGTGACCGTGCTGTAGTTCCTTTATAGCCCAACATTAGCCACCTTTAGCTTAGCGGTGATGACGTGAAGTCATGTGACCGTGCTGTAGTTCCTCTATAGCCCAACATTAGCCTCCTTTAGCTTAGCGGTGGTGACGTGAAGTCATGTGACCTCGCTGTAGTTCCTTTATAGCCCAACATTAGCCGCCTTTAGCTTAGCGGTGGTGACGTGAAGTCATGTGACCGTGCTGTAGTTCCTTTATAGCCCAACATTAGCCGCCTTTAGCTTAGTATGTTTCGTGCCTTCATCCAAAATATATAACAAATTAGAAGGAAAAAAATTGGGAAACCGTGTTGGTGAACACGAATCAATAGATTACATTTTGTGACTATAACACAAAATGCCGTGAGACTGGGTTGCAACATTAGCCTCCTTTAGCTTAGCGGTGCTGACGTGAAGTCATGTTCTTACACATTGCACCTTTAAACCCCCCAGTTTTCCCCCTCTCCCCTCTTAGCTGTCCCTTTGTGGTCTCCAGATGACGCCCCCTCTCATTTATATCCCTCTATCTGCCTCCCCCGTCCAGCATGCTATCGCTTTTTGTTTGAAGGAGTCGGGGAATAAGCCTCCAGTGGTAACGTATAACCCCTCGCTCTTTACCCCACTCCCCCCCACGTGTGGTTGACCAATCGCCACGCTTGTACCCCCGCCGTCAACCAATGACTGAGCGGCTCACTAATCTCTCGTCCAACCCCGAGGCTGGATGGTTTATTAGATATTAACAGAACTTATCCACATTGTACTGCTCTGCTTTAAAGAGCGTTACACAGCCGAGTCTCAGGAGGAGTAAAGGCAGCCTGAATTTAGAAAATGTAATTCCTTTCCAAGTCTAACAGCTATGGACTTGAGATTTAGAATACTTTTCAGGTTGTTAACCTTTATAAATTGGCAATATAAACTGCTTAAAGTGTACATGTTGTTTTATATTCAATGAGTGAAAAAAAAAAAAATGAAAAAAATAATATTAGTAATTAGCCACAATTCGGCCATTATTAACATTTTTATACTTTTTGCATTAAAAACATTGAAATAAATGAATTAATTGTGATTAATGATTTCTAAAATGATCATGAATCACAATGAAATAGCTAGCTAGATAGCTAACATTCACTAGCTAGCTTGCTGTATGGGTAGATAGCATCTTTAGCCAACTTCATTAATTGATAAATATATATATTTATTTTTATAATTGTCAACACTGTGGACATAAATGCAGTGATGAAGCATTGAGTCTTCTGAGATGGTCCTCCTCTGATTGGCTGTGTAATCCTGCAGTGTGTTTCTGTCTCAGTGACACAGTGTTCGTTTCCTTTGGATAAACGTCTCTGTTTATTTTCTGATTTCTGACGTGATCAGAGCTCTGCTGCATGGACTCCGGAGGGCCGAGGCCTCCATCACCTTAGCCTCACTTCATTTTCTGTTTGACACCTTTGCACTGCACCTTCTGGTGTGTGGGTGTGTGTGTGTGTCTGTGTGTGTGTGTGTGTGTTTATAGTAGCATCACTGGTCTTGCGCTTTGTTTCTGTGGGTTTTCTTTCTATCTGCAGTTTTCCTGGAGTTTGGCTGCCGTCATAGTTCAGACTCGATGGTTTTAATCTTTATTTTCATTTCTTATTATCCCCCTCTCTTCCCCTCACTCGTCCATTTGTTGTTTCTGTTTCCTGGCACAACTCTCCCTCCTCTCACCCTCCTCTGTCTCCCCCTCCCCTCTTGTCTCCCTCAGATCCGCTACAGGAAGGACCGGGTTCAGTCCAAGCTGACGCCCACCTTCCCGGTAGTGACCGGAGTCAAAGACCTGTCCAACGGCTGCGCCATCGCTGCAGCGCTGCACTACTACTGCCCCCAGCTGCTGCCTCTAGAGGGTACACACACACACACACACGCACACACACACACACGCACACACGCACGCATGCACACACGCAGGCATGCACACACGCACGCATGCACACACACACACACACACACACACACACACACACACACACACACACACACACACACATGCATGAATGTGCACATCACACGATTAAATATGTATCTTTAGCTGATGTCTGTAAAAGGTTTCCATTACGGTGGGAGAGCATCTCTGTTTCCTGTCCGTCTTCTTCTGCTGTTCCCTTTACCAAACTTTAATTTTCAAAGTATTTCACGTTTAATTTGCTGATCTCTACAAATAACTCAGTAAAGTGTTTGAAGAACACTAAATGCATATTAATGTGTGTTTGTTGTGTCTCCAGATGTGTGTCTGAAGGACACCATGTCGCTGGCCGACAGTCTCTACAACCTGCAGCTGATCAGGGAGTTCACTGAGAGCAGTCTGCAGAGCTGCTGCCCCCTGGCTGTGGAGGACCTGCTCTACGCCCCCCCCACCTTGCACGTACGCATCAACACTCTCCAACTGCATTAATATACTGTAACCTGATATTAAAGGTCCCCTATTATCCTCTTCTTCATCAATATATTACAGGTCTCAGATATATCCAGAGCATGTCTCTGATTGGCTGAAACACCAAACAGATCATTGCAGCATTCCATAATCCCCTCTGTTTCAGCCCTGTTCCAAAAGTGCTGATTCTGTGTCTGTAGCTTTAAATGCTAATGAGCTGCTGCTGGCCACGCCCCTCTGAGAGATGATTGGTTTAAAAAAACACAATGGTGCTCTAGGACAGCGGTTACCAAACGTTTTGTCTTGTGTAACCCTTGAGCTGGTCTCCATTATAACAGGGTGTCCGCGGGGTCTTAAAAAGTATTAAAAGTTGATAAATCAATTTAGCGAAAATTAAGGCTATTAAAAAGTATTAAAAAGTATTAAAGGGCATTTTCCAAGGTATTAAGAAGGTCCACAGCAACGACAAAATGAAACACCCTTTAATTTACTGAAACAATATGTCGGGAAACCCCCTCAAGGTGGCCCCATGCATAGCGTGCCATAAAAAGCTGCTTCTTATTTTAAGTTTCGTTGCCTTGCTCCGCTCCGTGGGGGGGGGGGGGGGGGGTTATCTGCTGGTGGACTCCCTGAGAGATATACAGCAGGAGAACACGCCGTCCACCGCGGAGAGTAAACAGAAGGGCCACCATGACAACCATGCTCTGGGGTCTTCTTCGCTGCTTTTGGTGTATTTGGTGGCGGCAGCAGCGCCACTTACAGGCCTGGCATATGTACTACAGCGTTTCCAGCATTTCCATCGGTCTAGTGTGAACGGACACGTTAATGAATCGAATGCGTGTGAACGGAATACTTTTTTGCGTTTGCGTATGCGTTTTACTGTATGCGTCCTCGTGGGGCCGGGGTCTAAGCCAAACTATATCCCGTCACAGAGATCTGCTATTTTAAAGTGAGGTCAACACATATTGACCCTAAATATAGTCTATATTAAGAACGAGAAAAGTCTTAACATATATATCGTTTTTTGTAAACATATGACAAATGTGCCGGGCTTAGCCCCGGACAGCCCCAGCCCAATTGAACCCCTGGGTATTTGTGAGGGAGCTCCTATATGGCATTACCCCGCTGAAGCTCACCAAAGTTTCATATATTTCATAGTTCAAAGTTTTGTCAATTGTTTTGTTTATTGGTCAAATCCTGGTTTCTACTGGTTTCTGAGGAGTTTGACTGGAATGAAAGAGCACAGAGTACAGAAGCAACAAAGCAGCATCCTGCATTAACCCTGACCTTCACAGAGAGGTTGAAGTTCATGTGGAGAGGAGGCTTCAGTCGTCTGTCTGCACTCTGTTTAGTTGTGCTATCTTACAATCAATATAGTCAATGTGAGGTAAAGTGTCGCCAATGTAACCGGTTAGAACTCAAAGTTGCGATGAGGTCTTAAAATGTATGGAAAGGGTCTTAAAAAAGGTCTTAAAAGGTCTTACATTTGACTTCAGGATTCCTGCAGATACCCTGTATAAGAACCCCCTCACTCATCTGAGATGATTTGCCAACATTCTTTCTTGTATTTAAACCCCTTGTAATAATCCAACTGCTCCTTGGATGAAAATCACTTGCATAACTCACCCTTAATACAAATGCATTTAAACTTGACATTGATACTTATTGTCAGTGAAAATTATTATATTAAGACTCACTTCTAGCAGTTTCAACAACATTAGTTAAGCCTAGAGCTTTTAAAGACACGCTTGTCTTTCATAAGCTTTGATAGTTCTGGGGGCGGGACACCAGGCTTATGAAAATTGATTTAAAAAAAGGTTCTGTGTGAAAATATATTGCAATCCCTAATCTTTCTACGCAAGCCTCTCAAATACCCCTAGGGGTCCCCGTACCCCGGGTTGGGAACCACTGCTCTAGGAGGAGATTCAGGTGATAAGGTGGGGGGGGGGTTACCTTGGTTGGTTATTGGCTAATGGTTACACAACCCAAAAAAACATAATGACATCACAAAAAGACCAAATTCTGATCTGCTGATTTTCAGACAGGTTTTTATAAAGATGGATCAGGACAAAAAGAGAGGGTCTTTGTTCCTGAAAGAGTCTCTGAACACAGAGGGGACACATGTTGATGTGGAAGAGACATGTGAATTTAGATTAGGTGACCTTTAATATACTGTAACCCGATATGAATATACTGCACACTGATATACTTTTATACTGCAGATGCATTAGTACAGTGTGTGGGAAGCAATATGAAAGGAAGGCATGCAAAACTGTGGACCTGTCACTATGTTTTTTTAATTGCGTATCCGTAACAACTCGTTTGCAATCTTATCTAATCTTTTTGCGACTCTCTTTGTAACGAGCCCACAGTCATGGTTTTTGTGTGTGTCCTTTATAATACCTCCACCTGGTGTCTCCTGTTCCTCAGCTGAACATCCTGAGCTTCATAGCTGAGCTGCTCGACTGGTTCGAGGTGAAAAAGCCTGAGTTTGTGCAGCCGGTGACACCCATCGACCTCACAGGTCTCTGTGTGGCGGTAAAACACTTCTATTTCTCCAACGATAAATATCGCCGTCCTCTAAAACTGCAGTTTCTGTCTTTCAGATGTCTCCGGGTTGCTGGACTGCACTAGCCCTATGGGCGGGAACAGAAACAGGTAGACCATCCCACCAACACACCCTAAATCAGGCAGGAGCGCTCTCTGATGGGATGTCCTAAATCAATCCTGACCTTTACTACTGCAGTATTCATTTAGCCGAAAGCAGATACAAATCTAAAGAACTTGAGAAATGAAGGGGAACTAGTTTCAGGTTCAGTGTCTCGTTTTAGTTATTTCATAAACTATGGGTGGCTTCAAACTGAATTGAATTAAAGAGACAGCATACAGTCTGATGGAAATCTGCCGCAAAGGTTACAGACTCTCTGGAATAAAGTGATGCCGTGATGACGTGTTTCAGTGTTGGACCAAAAACACATTCAGACAACCATTGACCTCCAGACCAGCGGACAGCAAGTTTTTTTTTTGTGGAGAGTTGTAAATAAACATAACTTTACTGTGTTTCTCTGTTTCAGTGGTTCTCCTGCCTTCATCTTCAAACAACCCTTTGTACCCATCAGCTCCCCGGTGTCACCAGGTAATACATACCTAGTAGTGGAGTACAAGCTCTCAAGACCTCGGACAATGTTCTTAGTTAATCTCTATCATTAATGTAAGCAACACATTCTTTCATAGACTTTTTTAACTTGAGATCTTTTCTTTTTGTGTCCTTCCAGAAAATAAAAGTTGGACAAAGAAACAAATCAGGTAGTTATTCTTCAAAGTAAGGCTGGGCGATATGGAGAAAAAATCAAATATCACAATATTTGTTCTCGAGTGAGGGAACAATGGAGCGTGAGATGGGCCGGAGAATCGGAGCAGCGGGAGCGGTACTGCAGTCGCTTTACCGCACCGTTGTGACGAAAAGGGAGCTGAGCCAGAAGGCAAAGCTCTCTGTCTACCGGGCCATTTTCGTTCCTACCCTCACCTATGGTCATGAAGGATGGGTCATGACCGAAAGAACGAGATCGCGGATACAAGCGGCCGAGATGGGTTTTCTCCGCAGGGTGGCTGGTGTCTCCCTTAGGGATAAGGTGAGAAGTTCGGTCATCAGGGAGGGACTCGGAGTTGAGCCGCTCCTCCTTCGCGTCGAAAGGAGCCAGTTGAGGTGGTTCGGGCACCTAGTTAGGATGCCACCTGGGCGCCTCCCTAGGGAGGTGTTCCAGGCACGTCCAGCTGGGAAGAGACCAAGGGGTAGACCTAGGACCAGGTGGAGGGATTATATCTCTTCGCTGGCCTGGGAGCGCCTTGGGATCCCCCAGTCAGAGCTGGTTGATGTCGCCAGGGAAAATAAAGTTTGGGGCTCTCTGCTGGAACTGCTACCCCCGCGACCCGACCACGGATAAGCGGGAGAAGATGGATGGATGGATGGACAATATTTCTGATCAAGTACCTCAAAATTGGGATGAAATAATAATAATTTGGATTATCCGTAGATAAATGAAGAAGGGGGTGAAAGCAAATTATTGGTAGAAACAGATAGGAAGACAATCAATCGATCAACCAATCAATCGATCAATCAACCAATCAATCAACCAACCAATCAATCACTCCATCAAAATACTTGATTTACCCCAGCGGGGGGTAAGGTTTAGTGACAGTTGCACCATATAAGTATAAAATAAATACTTATTCATAGAAACATAAACATTTGCAATAAAAGATCAGAAACTGAATGAATGCGATGTTAAGAAATCCTCATATATAACTACCTTAATACGGTATTAATATATCGCCCAGCCCTACTTTAGATCTCCATGCAGTTTGTACAGTAAATGTTGTACATTCATATGTTATCTTAATTTCTTTAATTCTTACTTTGGCTTTCATTGTCTCTGCTTTTCTTGTTTTCACAACCCATCCGTTCGTCCTTGCAGTCGTCCTCTGTCCGCCGTGACGTTCAGCATCCCATTCGGGCTGGACAGTGATGTAGACATTGTGATGGGAAACCCCATAGATGCTGTCTTTCGCTCTGTCAGCAACGACAGCCTCTCCACCGGCATCCCAGCGATGACCACCTCTGTGACGGGGAAGCCTTGTGTCCCGTACGGTCCTCCAGAGGAACTGAGCCACCTGGTCAGCGCTTCAGCCCCATCGCAGCGCTCGTCCTGGGGCCCTTACGCCCACACAACGCCCCTGGGAGAACTGCCCACCATCGAGGAGGCCCTGCAGGTGGTGCAGACCCCCAAGAAGGGAAGGACACCAGAGAAAAGTGGAAAAGGAGTGTTGGGATCGAGACCTGAGCCAAGGTTACGTCCTGAAGGAGCCCCGGCTGGTTTCTTCCTGCACTCCCCCGAGGAGGATCAGCTCAGCAGCTCCGCTCCCTGTCGCTCCGGAGTCCTCCATCGGCCGGTTGGTGGGGAAGCGGGAGGCAATGAAAGGCGAGGAAGAGGAGAGAGGAAGGAGAGGTCAGGACGAACCTCCGATATGTCCCGTGATGACGACTCTGTTCTGCGAGATGGCAGCGTTGACTCCTCTGAAGCGTCCGATGATACGCCCAGAAACGCCCCGGGGAACATGCGACCAGGCGGCGGACGGCAGCGAAACAGCAGCAACAGCAACAGTCCACGCATGACAAGCTTTGCAGAGCGCCGGGATCACAGAAGAAGACAGCCTGCTGCTGCTGGAGAGGAGTCGGCCTCTGCTCCAACAACACCAGGGACTCCACACACACCCTCCACCCCAGCAGGGGCACTGGGACACCAGGACAGCCCCGGCTCCAGAGGCCCTGAACTGGGCTCTGAGGCCTGGGAGTTAGGCGCTCGTCTGGAGGAAAAACGCAAAAGCATTGAAGCCCAAAAAAGACGCATCGAAGCCATCTTTGCCAAGCACAGACAGAGGCTCGGAAAAACTGCCTTTTTGCAACTGAAAAGAGAGCAAGGAGAGGGGGGAGGGGCGGGAGCCGAGGAGGCTAGTCTCACCCTGGAGGAGAGCCTCACTTGTATGGAGGCGCAACTGAAACAGGAGGAGGAGAGGGAAGAGAAGGAGAAAGAGAAGCCGTCTGCATCCAACCCTCCTCGGTTAGAGAAGCAGGTCACATTCTCCATTGAGAATAAGAAGGTTCCAGAGAAGGTCGGAGAAGCTGCTTTTGTGGAGTGCAACGAGGTGGTGCAGAAACTGAGTGAAGCTCTGCAGTCTCTACAGAAGGACATGCAGAAACTCACAGAACAGCAGCAGCAGCTCATGAGCAACCAAAGACCCACAACCACATCCAGAACCGCGTCCAAATCTACACCTAGAAGTACCCCCAAAACACCCCCTCACACCCCGACAAAGACACCTCCAAGAACCCCAACCAAGTCTTCTTCAAGGAGCATAAGCAAGGCCTGGGTGATCCCTGATGCCGGTGCTGCCGACTCCCCGTCCCGGCGCTCTCACCTTCTTCCCCTCTCCGCCTCCCCAAAGACTATCATGTCGTCCTCCTGCCCGAATCCCCGCACAAAGATCCAGTCCTCATCGTCTCACCGCAGCCCGAAGCACCACCCTCGTGCCCAAAATCCGCCTCACCCAAGACCCTCCGAACTAAAGTTTCCCACATACAACCGGGCCTTGGCACCGACACACAACGTGGACACCCTCCCCCATTTGAGGCGGGTATCCCCCAGCAAGTATCAGGATCAGTCATCCTCTTCCTTCCGAATCGGCGGGCCTCGGACGCCTGAAGACTCTCTGCAGGGTGTCCAGCAGCCGCAACACGACGGAAACACCTCGGACACGGCCTCCAGTGAGACCCCGACTCAGTTCAGCATTGAGCTGGAAGACATGGAGGCTGTGGGAGGGCTGCCGGTCTTACCTCGACACGACCGCCAGACAGGTAGAAGCAGCTCCGGAGCGCCCTCCGAGTGCTCGTTTGAGAGCGAGTCCTTGTCTCTATCTGCTGCTTTAGGCGCAGTAGGCGCAGGGAAAAGATGCAGCATGATTGAGGTGTCGCGGTCCTCTCTCGGAGGGCCGGAGGGGGGCAGCGACGTGCCGACCGATGAAGGGCAGGAGTTTTCTTCTGATTCTATGAGCGACCACACAGAGTCTGGGGTGGAACCTGCTGGAGGACTCGCTGCTGAACCTCTGGACCCCGTAGAACAGCAGCTGGACCTGGCAGCAGCAGGAGGTGGTTGTTTGCCCGAACAGGAAGCTGAAACTGAAGCAGAACCGACGGAAACTTTGGAAGAAAGTATTGAGCAGAATGAGCCCGGGCCGAGAGGAGGGATCGGATTCTTCTTTCAGGTGAGTGATGGCGAAACAACATAGAGGTGAACAAAGATTTAATTACAGCAGGGGTGAAGGGATCAAGGGATGAAGGAAGGGAAGAACGAAGGGCTAAAGGTATCAAGGGATGTACGGACGGAGGGAGGAAGGGATGAAGGCATTAATTCATGTAGCTAGGGTTTAAGGGATATAGGTATCAAGATATTTAGGGAAGGAGGGATAAATGTATGAGGAGATGTAGGAAGGGAGGGATGAAGGGATGTAGGGATGAATTGATCAGTGGAGGAAGGAAAGTAGGGTGGAAGGGATGAAGGGAGGGAGGCATACATTGATAAAGAGAAGTAGGACTAAAGGTAATAAGGAAAGGATGAAGGGATCATGGGAGTGAGGGATGTAGGAATGAAGGGATGAATTGATGAAGGGATGTAGCTAGGGAGCTATAAAGGGAGGTAGGGAAGATGGGAGAGAGGGATGAAAGTATGTAGTAGGGAAGGGATATATGAATTAAGGGATGTAGGAATATTCATAACCTCAGTTAACTGCCATGACAGTCGATATATGATGCTGTTTGTGTGTTTGTGTGGTTGTGTTTGTGATGCTGGTTGTGTGGTTGTGTTTGTGATGCTGGTTGTGTGTTTGCAGGGAGATGTGCACAGTGAGGAGGAGATGGCCCAGCGCAGAGCTCTGCTGCTGGAGAAACAGCAGAGGAGAGCGGAGGAGCTCAGGAAGAGGAGGCAGGAGAACGAGCAGGAGAGGGAGAACAGGTAACACCATCCTCGTTGTAGATTAATGTGGTGCGGTGGTAAAGTTACCAGTTTCAAGGTCCAAGGCTTTATTGTCATGAGCTCAGCAGCTACAGTGATATGGCAATGAAAAACAGAAGTCCTCTTCCAACAGAGCAACATGAATATATATAGGACATAGAACAAATAAAACAGATCAAATAGTGCAAGAGAATGTTTTGAGATGTGCAAGTTAATACAAATAAAATAGAATATAATAGAAATAGTGCAAGAAGAGTCTATATACAAGTAAATGGAATGATTTATTAGATAGATAATTTGCTAAATACAAACAGATGAATGTTTATGGATGTTCTTTAAAAAGTTCAGGTGTTTAGTAGTCTTATGTAAAAGTAACCCCACTGCTCTTTGTTTCAGACCCTCCTCCACCCCCCCTGCAGGCCACACCTCCCCCTCCCCCACTCCTCCAGATACACCTTTCAGGCGGGGAAACTTCACGAGACTGGAGTACGATCGGCGGCATCAGCTCAAGATCATGGACAACTTTGACAAAATGCTCCAGGAGAAGCTGAGCAGTTATGGCCGATCCTCCGGGAAGAAGACCAGGTCCCGTCCCCGCAGTATGACCCGCGAGGAGACCAAGCTGTCTCTGAGTCCAGCCAAGGGAACCACGGGTACTGAAACCATCGTTTTTAGGAATGTAGTTCAGGAAAGGGGAAACCCAAAAAGATGATTAGGGCCTCTCCGTCCTCAAAAACAATTGAGCGACCAATCAGAATCAAGTTTTCCACTAAGCCAGGTTTTCATTTCTTATTATGTCTGTTTCTCCAGGCGCTAAGTTGACCAAAGTCCACTCCAACCCCTCCCTCAACCTGACCGCGACGGACGACCCCGGGAACAGAACCCCCCCCAAGAAAGCCCCAAGGTAAACTGCTGCAGAGATTTTATATACTTTACTTCCATTAACACCGCAGCACAGCCGAAGGGATGGGAGTGTCTTTATAGCTCAATTGTTAAGTGGAATATCTCTCCTAACATTGAATGGATTGCCATGATGTTTGTACAAAAGCTCCTGTATTACCATTGTGTAGCACCTGAGTGTAGAGCATGGTAGATGAATGATCTACTAATGCTAAAATGCTATGCTATGTCATCATATAACAACACTTTTCTAAATGTAAATACAATTCTTTCTAGGTAGTGTCTGAAGAATTTAAATGATGTATTTTCAAATTGCAATTAAGAAAGAAGTCCCGTTGCATGATCATTTTATATATTACAGATATGTATGCATGTTATGTCCTGTGTTAACATTAGCAAGATGCTATGTTAACGGTCCCAGGTTAAAGATAGTTGTATCGTTAGCTCTGGTTTGCTTTTCCTCCCCCAGTCGTCCTGACTCGCCCTTAGTTTGTGTGACTCCGAGTAAACTGGTGAATCAGAACGGAGACAAAGACAGTGAGACCTCAGCGACCCCGGAGTACACAGGTGCAGTACTAATACCTGTTATTGAGTATATATATTATCAAAGTACTTGTGTTAGTACTCAGGTCGGAGCCTGTGTTTGTGTCTCAGGTCCCAAACTGTTCAAAGAGCCGAGCTTCAAGTCCAACAAGTTCATCATCCACAACGCCCTGTCGCGCTGCTGCCTCGCAGGGAAGGTCAACGAGACGCAGAAGAACAAGATCGTGGAGGTACAGCATTCATTTTACTCTCAGAGAAACAATATTTAACCCTTAATGTGATTTCCAACATGCATTACAAATCCTGCTCAAAGGTTTCACTTCAGTTGTTTCAATGTGTAAATGTCCTCATAAATACCAGGGGGTTTTCTGTGGTACTGTGTCTCTGATCTTGTTTATAAGATATATCAACATGTCGCCCATAAACAAGATGTCTCCGCGGACGTAAACAACAACGTGACGTCGTAGCTCCATAAAAACAAAGCTGTTCTGACGCTCTGTTAGATACTCAGATTTCTGGAGTCGTGATACAGCCTTTGAGGAACAGACATGTTGTTTTCTGGGTATACTATCTTTACTTGGTTCGCTAAATAAAGTCTGTGATTGTTGTTATGCATTTTATTATATCTTATGCACAGGGAGGAGGGAGTTAGGGTGTTACATTTGTGTGTGGAAAAACAAAATGCCAGAAAAATGTCTCGGGATAGAAATAACAAAATGCACACTAATTAAAGATGAAACACTAAATGCAGATAAAGGTATAATGACGTTGTTGCTCCGCCCTCAGGAGATGGAGAAGAGTCCCGCCCACCACTTCCTGATCCTCTTCAGGGACTCCAGCTGTCAGTTTCGGGGCGTTTACACCCTGAACCCGGACTCTCAGGATCTGGTTCGTCTGACTGGAGTCGGCCCGCGCTCCGTCAGCTCAGCACAGGTGGAGCACATCTACAAATACAGCTCGGACAGGAAGCAGTTCAGCGCCATCCCCTCCAAGACCATGGGCATGAGCGTGGACGCCTTCACCATCCCTGGCAGCCTGTGGCATGGAGGAGGAGGAGGAGGAGGAGGAGGAGGAGGAGCAGGAGCAGGAGGAGCAGGAGGAGCAGGAAGTCGCAGGGCCAGTGTCAACAAGAAGGCCGTCACCTCCAAGTGAGACACTCGGAGAAAACTGTTTCCAATTTATAGGAAGATGAGACGTTATGTGACAGGCCTGCACCATCTGGGGATAATAACTAGCCGTGATTATTTTAAATAATTGTGCAACTGCGATATGATTCTGGATCTAATATGGATTGATCATCTTTAAACCATTTTCAGGTCTGAGCAAAAAGTCAGACAGTTAAGAAAATCTAAATTCAGAGAAAAAAGAATCTAAAATGTGCTACGTCAAAATACTAAAAAGATAATCCCAATTTTAGGACGAAAATCGGTGAAAAATAAAAAACAAAATTCTCACTTTTTTCTCAATACTCAAAAATGATATACTGTTGGTCATGTGACCCCATGTGACTTGTGGCCCTAATACTCATCTGGATACTGAATGATCATGGTGTGATTTTTTTAGAGGATTATAGTCTCCGCTGCTCCACGGTACTCCCCGATACTCCACGGTACTCCCCGATACTCCACGGTACTCCACGATACTCCACGGTACTCCACGATACTCCACGGTACTCCACGGTACTCCACGGTACTCCACGATACTCCACATTCTGATTTGGAGCAGCAGGAGGCGCAGGAAGTCGAAGGGCCAACAAGAAGGCCGTCACCTCCAAGTGAGACACGTGCACGAAGTTTCAGAGAAAACTGTTTCTAAATATGTCGTTTATATGCAGGTAAGACGTTATGTGACAGGGCTGCAGCGTCTGGGGAGGATGACTAGTTGTGGTTACTTTAAATATTTGTGCAACGACGATATGATTCTAGATCTAATATGGATTGATGATTTTTGAAATGTTATTCACAGTATTATTGAGAAATATATTGACAGGAGAGGATAATTGCCACAGGTGAGAAGATGTTGAGGTCTGACCAAAAGCCAATTAAATGTTTAGGTCGGAGAAAAAGTCAGAATTTCGGAGGAAATCTGAATTTTGAGAGAAAAAAATTCAAGTTCTTGAAACAAAATTCTGAGAAAAAAGTCAACATTTGGAGAAAAACGTGTTATGTCACGATTCACGAGAAAAGACATCTGAATTTTGGGACAAAAGTCAACATTTGTAATGTCAGGAAAACGGGCTCTTCTTCTGAATGATCATGGGGGGACTTTTTTGTAAAGGATTTTTGTATTAAGTCTGTAGAATAATCTGCTCCAGGAAACTTCTGATATGTTCACGTATTGAGCCTTTACCAAATATCGCCCTCACTAGGATCAGTTGGAGGATTCCCCACTGATTGTGGATTTCCTAGAAATACAAAACACTATAAAACATCATTTCTACGCCCCGTGTTAATGTGTATGAAATGTCGACAGCTCACTTTTCTGTTGTTAAATTAAAGCAACACTCACACCAGAGTGCGGAGGAATGTTTGTAATATTTGAGAGGTCGCACAAGAAGAAGCACCCTGATGGTACTGATCACATCGCCCTGATGGTACTGATCACATGACCCTGATGGTACTGATCACATGACCCTGATGGTACTGATCACATGACCCTGATGGTACTGATCACATGACCCTGATGCTACTGATCACATGACCCTGATGCTACTGATCACATGGCCCTGATGCTACTGATCACATGACCCTGATGGTACTGATCACATGACCCTGATGCTACTGATCACATGACCCTGATGGTACTGATCACATGGCCCTGATGGTACTGATCACATGGCCCTGATGGTACTGATCACATGGCCCTGATGGTACTGATCACATGGCCCTGATGGTACTGATCACATGGCCCTGATGGTACTGATCACATGGCCCTGATGGTACTGATCACATGACCCTGATGCTACTGGTCACATGGCCCTAATGGTACTGATCACATGGCCCTGATGGTACTGATCACATGGCCCTGATGGTACTGATCACATGACCCTGATGGTACTGATCACATGGCCCTGATGGTACTGATCACATGACCCTGATGGTACTGATCACATGGCCCTGATGGTACTGATCACATGGCCCTGATGCTACTGATCACATGGCCCTGATGGTACTGATCACATGGCCCTGATGGTACTGATCACATGGCCCTGATGGTACTGATCACATGACCCTGATGGTACTGATCACATGACCCTGATGGTACTGATCACATGGCCCTGATGCTACTGATCACATGGCCCTGATGGTACTGATCACATGACCCTGATGCTACTGATCACATGGCCCTGATGGTACTGATCACATGGCCCTGATGGTACTGATCACATGGCCCTGATGGTACTGATCACATGACCCTGATGGTACTGATCACATGACCCTGATGCTACTGATCACATGACCCTGATGCTACTGATCACATGGCCCTGATGGTACTGATCACATGACCCTGATGCTACTGATCACATGACCCTGATGGTACTGATCACATGGCCCTGATGGTACTGATCACATGGCCCTGATGCTACTGATCACATGGCCCTGATGGTACTGATCACATGGCCCTGATGGTACTGATCACATGACCCTGATGCTACTGGTCACATGGCCCTAATGGTACTGATCACATGGCCCTGATGGTACTGATCACATGGCCCTGATGGTACTGATCACATGACCCTGATGGTACTGATCACATGGCCCTGATGGTACTGATCACATGACCCTGATGGTACTGATCACATGGCCCTGATGGTACTGATCACATGGCCCTGATGGTATTGATCACATGGCCCTGATGGTACTGATCACATGGCCCTGATGGTACTGATCACATGGCCCTGATGGTACTGATCACATGACCCTGATGGTACTGATCACATGACCCTGATGGTACTGATCACATGACCCTGATGGTACTGATCACATGGCCCTGATGGTACTGATCACATGGCCCTGATGGTACTGATCACATGGCCCTGATGGTACTGATCACATGACCCTGATGGTACTGATCACATGGCCCTGATGGTACTGATCACATGGCCCTGATGGTACTGATCACATGACCCTGATGGTACTGATCACATGGCCCTGATGGTACTGATCACATGGCCCTGATGGTACTGATCACATGACCCTGATGGTACTGATCACATGACCCTGATGGTACTGATCACATGACCCTGATGGTACTGATCACATGACCCTGATGGTACTGATCACATGGCCCTGATGCTACTGATCACATGGCCCTGATGGTACTGATCACATGACCCTGATGCTACTGATCACATGGCCCTGATGGTACTGATCACATGGCCCTGATGGTACTGATCACATGGCCCTGATGGTACTGATCACATGACCCTGATGGTACTGATCACATGGCCCTGATGCTACTGATCACATGACCCTGATGGTACTGATCACATGGCCCTGATGGTACTGATCACATGGCCCTGATGCTACTGATCACATGACCCTGATGGTACTGATCACATGACCCTGATGGTACTGATCACATGGCCCTGATGGTACTGATCACATGACCCTGATGGTACTGATCACATGGCCCTGATGGTACTGATCACATGGCCCTGATGGTACTGATCACATGGCCCTGATGGTACTGATCACATGACCCTGATGGTACTGATCACATGGCCCTGATGGTACTGATCACATGGCCCTGATGGTACTGATCACATGGCCCTGATGGTACTGATCACATGACCCTGATGGTACTGATCACATGACCCTGATGGTACTGATCACATGACCCTGATGCTACTGATCACATGGCCCTGATGGTACTGATCACATGGCCCTGATGGTACTGATCACATGACCCTGATGGTACTGATCACATGACCCTGATGCTACTGATCACATGGCCCTGATGGTACTGATCACATGGCCCTGATGGTACTGATCCCATGACCCCTGTCTGTCTCCTGAGTTTTATACATCCAGCCAAACAACAGGAAATGCCTTCTGGTGTCAGGACTTTTATTTTTGTCGGATCAAAGCACATTATGCTGCAAGATGAGAGATAAGCGTCTGATGCAGAGGAGATGTGTGAAGCTTCTGCACGGTTCGATGTCAAATGTTTGATTAAGCTGTGTGGGTACGAGCGTCAGATGCCAATTAAACACTGAACTGATATAATGTTAAAGATGTGATAATACTTCGCCTGAGTTGTTGCGCTCTCCGTTGGGATGGTGTCTCATAAGAAACCAGTCCAGTTCTCTGAATGTTAAAGGGATAGTTTGTGTGTATTTGTACACAGATTCCCTGCTTTACCTTCCTGCCCTGTGCCGCCACCAAACTCCATTCACAAAAACACTCGTTCTACAGAACACAGGAGGAGTTTCTGCTGCATGTTGGTTACTTTGGTTTATTGTGTGAGCTTCGGTGTTAAGATGGGTTGGTTTGAAACCACCAAGGTCACATAATATCAAGAACTAACCAGCGACCGACCAGCAGCTCCTCTGTCCTGTGGGGAGGAAATAGCTTGTTCTTTCAATGGAGTCTGGTGGCTCTAAGGAGAGCTAGTTAACAGCTTTAGTTCCTGTCAGAAATATAGAATAAGGCTGACATTACTCTCAATATAGTGTTCATTCAATCTGATATTGCCCACAGACGTACATGGCTTCTCCTGGCGCTGTAGTAATACACTGATACTCTCTAGCCTCTGTCTGGCACCACAGGCCTCTGCTTAAAGGTTCATTTACAAAGGTATCGTGAAGGAGACATGCATGTAGAGAGATGGATTTGTGCAGAATAATTAACGTTATTTCCAGGAAACAAAAAGGTGTTGAGGTTCGGTTGTGTCCGCTAATGTTAACAAATAAACATATTCAACGTCAATGTTAGAACGATATTTAATGGAAATACAGAATTATCTTTAGAGTTGAGAAGAGACCCTGTTGACCCCTGGTTGACCCCTGGTTGACCCCCGTCCCAGCAGCAGAGTGTAATGAGTGGTGCTTCAGCGTTCACGTGTGAAATCAGCTGGATTCAAGTCTTTCAACGGTTTCTGCGTCTCCTTTACTTTCACAGATTAAACATTTTCCAAGAACACACCATACTGTAGTTTCTCTTGTTCTTTTCAACATGCATTTAGAAATATTTATCAAAATACTACACTATGGTTTGTTGGTTCATACTATTGCAAAACATGTAAAACAGAAACATTTCGGCGTCCGCAACTACATCAGCAAGCGCATGTTCCTCTCTAATATCCCAACGTGCTTTTCAATAGCAAAACGTCTTTTGGAAGTAGTTGTTGAGTCTAGACAAGAAGAAGAACAGTGTAAAGAAATATTATTTGAATAAAGTTGATAAATATACTTACAAAACAATGGAAATGGTTTATCAGTAAATGATAACTCTTTAGTAATATCTACATTGTCCATCGAGCCAGCAGTTAGGGATCAGATCGCTTGTTGCAACATCTCTACATTTTGGATTTTTTTGCAGCAAAAATCATGTTACACAAGAAATATTTACAATTCAGGAATTAAGCTGTGAAATACTTAACACAATCTTTACATTTGAGCCATTCAGATGAATAAGAACTAGGCTGAAAACTCATCGCCTCATTCTGGGAGAGGTCCACCCTGAGACATGTATTTAATAAATCCACATCATCCCTGTGTACATAGAAATGTGATCGTAAAAAAACAGAAGTCCTTCAAAGTCAACGCGTGGGGGGTATACTACGAAGCAGGATTTTCGTTTAGCAAGATAACTTCTGGGATTTCCGGTACTACGAAGCTGGTTCGCTTTTTAGCGGGCTAGATCTCCATGGTGACTTATCCTGGAACCTAGTCTGTGCTCCGAAGCCGGATAGGTTCCAGGATAAAAGATCAACTCAGCGAAAGCACCACGCCTGCTGACCAATCAGAGCTCAGTGTGCGGAGGAAATACAGTTTAAACTGCGGTTGCAGGAAAGACAGCCGGCCAAAATCACTGACTGTGTGAACGTGAAAATGAATAGAACATCACCTCCATCTTCAGAGCAATCTGACTATTATACTATTATTATACTATTATGTTAAGAAAGCTTAATTAAATATCTGCCACAACATAAGTAACCGGATCAAAGTAACATTACGTAGCCTACAGTCCGCGGCACTGTGAGTGCAGACGTCGATATGTCCCATTATCATTCATATCACATCATATATGTTACGCCCAGACCTAGGGGAACCTAGGCGCAGCATAAAATGCACTCTCCCCACTTTTCCCACTCCCAAGAACACGGACGCCAAAACAGAGAAAGCGTTTGGTAAATGTATTTACCCAAAATGATTACACACCGGAGTAGCAAAACCACAAAAAAACAAAGAAAGCTTTTAACACAAAATCTTACCTACTCTAATGCAAAAAACAGGAGAAAACGAATTATCCAGAAGGAAAAAAAAGAAAGGGTTTTGCACTCCTAAGCAAAATAAATAAAGCGTGTCTAACAAAGACAGGTTTAGTAGCTTTTCTACACAGTCTCACAACACGAGAGAAAGGACCGGCATACGGTATAAATAAGCCATCAGCGTAACAGGACAGACATTGCAGCGCAGATGTGTGTTGGGAGTAGGAGAAGTCTAGTCGGAGAGAGGCCGAGGAACTGCAGTTAAATATCCTCTCTTCTTCAGGTGGACCAATCAGCAGGTTGAAGGTAGTTCATCAGCTTAACGGGCACCACCTGTTGCTCACACACACACACACACACACACACACACACACACACACACACACACACACACACACACACACACACACACACACACACACACACACACACACACACACAGGAAAACATTTCCACACACATGACCTAACGACCCAGGGTCGTAACATATCACTTCATAATGTATCATCTCCTGATCTGAGTCAGCTGAGCCGTATCTGGCCGTGCAACACTCACAGCGTCACAGACTGGATGCAGAAGGATTATTTGAAGCAACACATTAAGTTGAGGAAACACTGGAGTCAAATGTAATGAAAGTCAGATGGTGTCTTAGACGGCAGTGATATCATAAAGCTGTTAATGTACGCATTCAAACTCTTGTTCTGTTCCCAGCTGTGTTCACCTTGCAGGTGCAGCTCTGTGGCTTTGATCCTGGATCAAGTGTTTAAGTCATGGATGTTTCAAGTTTAACTTCTTCATATTTGACTAGTATTATAGTTTCATTTCACTTTTCATTCAGGAAGTATGACGCTTCTTCTTCTTTCGTGTAACGTTAGAGGTCCAACTCGGTGTCGTGTAGCCATGCCCGCATCTCTGGTCCTAGGTCGAAGAGGCTGGCTTCCGAGGGTGGTCTATATAAGGGGCAGATTGTTATTATATGGACAGCGGTCTGCTCAGGGTCACCGCACTCGCATGCCGCACTGTCCGCCAAGTATGACGCTGCGCTGTCAGTGCGCTTCTCCATGTTTGTGATTGGTCGAATGCTCCAGATACCACCCCTTTCATGTGAACGCGCACCTAACTAGATAGGACACGGCTGGCTTGAGCGAACTAGTTGATAGCCAACGTCGTAGGACAGTTTAGCGAGAGCGGCTTCGTTTTGGATTAGGCCAACCGGATAACTCAAACATATCCAGGATAGGTTGAACTAGATTCATAGTATACCCCCCTGCTGTGTTCAGTGGGTTTAGTTAAAGGTCTTGCAGGTCTCCCTTGAAAAAGAGATCGATGATCTCAAGGGACAATCTGGATAAATAAAGGTTCGAAACGAAATGAAATGATTAGTTGACCGTGCTGTACAATGCAGATGGATCCTCTCCAGGGTCCTGCCCTCTGGTCCTGAGAGACACATGATGAGATTTTAGTGGTAATAATAATGCAAAGGGAATTAAATGATATATGAATAATGTTCCTGTGAGGATCTGCTCACCTCGGGGCAGCACTGCTGAACTGGACAGCAGCGTACTCCGGGACTTCCTGCTGCTCCGTGTGTCTGAGGGGCCGAGCTGCTCTCATGTTGGAGTAAAGAGGGTCCGCCCGGCTGTTGGAGAAGTGAACGCTGGCATACTGAGGGTCATCCTGCTGCTCCGGCTGATCAGGTACACACTGCAGGGAAGAAAACACTTTAAACTACACATGTTTACATTCATAGACATTTACAGAGGAATGGACCCAGGACAGAAAAGGCCAAAGCAACAGCAGCTGTGGTAAGGATGGAAACATATCCCTGCTTCATCAACATGCTAATGTATGACAGAAAAGAGGAAAGGATAACAGGTAGGAAAACCTCTGGATGTACTTGGAATGTGTTAGAGAATAATTCTCCCTTACTCCTAGGTATCTAACCTTTTTGCCCTTTGATGTTTATGACCAACCCTGACTCTGTTATCTGCCTTAAGGAATGGGAGGCTTCAGCTATATGTTGATATTCCCAGTTTATGACCGGGCAACTCTCGGTCACAGATGGTTTATGATTGTGAGGACGCTGGCTTAGAGTCTAAGGGTCAGACAAGTGACTCAGTGTCTCCAGATGTTGGGGCTATCTCCCCCAATATGTTGATTAACTCTCTGTAAACTAGTTAAAAGGTCTATCGAGAGAGAGGCTCTGCAGAATTGACGTGGCAACGCACCGGGCAGTCACAACCTATGGCTCTGTGACTTGTGATGTGAATCCTCCGGCCGATACTTGTAATAAACATCAGTGTTTGACATCAAGGCTCCAACTCTCCTCGTGTCTCTCTGAGTCCTGACTCTCCATTGCTGCAGAAGTTTCCCTTACAGAATGTACTCACGTCTAAGAGGAGAATCAAAGAGATTGTGATAGAAATTCACTTTTTATAGAAGGATGTAAAAAGAGCAGCAAGAGGTCAGATACATTTTCCATATGCACTTAAAGACCACCATCATTACATTGAGAGTAACGTGTTTTCTTTTGTTCTAGATGAATTACATAAGCATCTACTCTCACCTCTTCCCTGGTGTCCGCTCTCTCTTCAGGCTCAGACGAGTCTCTGGACGCCCTCTTTCTTCTGGTCAGGAGAGTTTATGAAGAAAAATAAGATGTTGACACCAGACAAACAGACTTTCAATGATATAACAAACAACGATTAAGATGAACAGATCTGCTCACCTGATCCACAGGGAGACAGAGAGAGATGTGACAGCCAGGAGAACAACAGTGATTGTTGCAGCAGCAGCTGGTAGCTTCCATGATCCTGAGAAACAGCGATCAACAGAGAACAGAGAGTTAACACAGCAGTGTTTCTCTAATCAAGTCAAAGTCGACTTTATTGTGAATCTCAAAATATCTTTGTACACACAGAAAGATCGAAATACTGTTTCCCACAGTCCCGAGGTATAAAATAAAGGATATACAATATATATAAAATATGTATATACATACCTATACCCCAACTTATTTACATAACTATATATACACACACATTAGAATACAAGAACACTCAATAATTACAAAAAAACACAAAATAACTGTTTACTTCACGTGAGCAGGATATATGAAAAGGTGATGTGTGCGAATGAGAGTGCAAACATGTCCATAGCAGCATACAAAGGGACTGGTGCTGGATTTGTTGTGTCTCTGTGTGTGTGGCACATGGGATTTTTAACAAAGGGATGTAACAAACTAATAATAATTATTCTTATTCTTAAAATCAATGTGGTGTAGGTCTTTGACGTGCCTTTAAAAACGCTGGCGGTCTCCAGGTGCTCCTCCAGGTCAGTGTGCAAGAAACTAAATCCACCAACCCCCTGAAAGTGCTGACTGAAGAGTCTCGTCATGCCCACGCAAAGCCAACTCAAAAGCCCCACAAAACTTCAGTTTTTTGGATAAAATATGTCTCTTTTTATCCCCCTCCTCCTTGTGTTTCCTCACCTCCTGTGGCCGTCGTCCAGCTGCGTAGCAGTTGCTTACTTGGGGCGATAAAATAATCGCCGCTCTGGTATTACTTTTGAGGACTCTGATTGGCTACACAGGGGGGTCAAACTCAAATACACAGTGGGCCAAAATTAAAAAATGGGTACAAGTCGAGGGCCGGACTGGTTCAATGTTTATTGCAAAACTTATTGAAATGAACTTATTGCACATATTAAACCTGGAACTAACAAAGCTTCAATTATTGCCCATAAAAACAACATTAAACATTAAATAATCAGCTGCATTCATTTCTTATGGCTCTATCTGCAGCTTTTCAGAGTCATTTCTTATGATTACATTTTCCCACAGGCCAACAACAGCTTCAACAGAACTATCTCCCTCAAAGAGAAACAAACATGCCCTGTTGTCGTGAGAGAAAGTGCAGAAGGAAGCATCCATTGAACTCAGTGTGCTGCTCTGTGATGCTAGCTCAGATACTTGGCATCTCATCTTGGGTGCAAGGTCATCAATGTTTGGGCTCAGGCTCTGAGCGGAGGAGACCCTCAGGATGGAGTGAAGGTGTGTGTGCAATATACCGGAGGGCCAGATCTCATAGTCATTAGAAATGATCCTGCGGGCCGAAATTAAATCCACCAAGGGCCGGATTTGGCCCCCGGGCCTCGAGTTTGACACATGTGGGGGCTACAGTTTATGACATATGTTCATATCTTGAATCAGCAATTGGCTAACCTGCTGCAGAGACTCTGTGGGGCTCCATCGCCCCAGCACTGAACTTCAGACATACAGTGTGTAGGAAAAGCATATTGCGCAAATTATTTTTAAATCATATTTTACACATATTTCTGGGTGCATTCCATATTTTAAACACAAATATTGACAATTTATATAATTAATCAGTATTATTATTATTATTATTATTAATAATAATGTTTTTGTGTGTGGTTTAGGGAGGGCGCGCCCTATCGCTCGCTATGGGCCAGCTGCCACTGTTCATAATAACATTGAAAATCTGAGTACCATGCAGATGATCTGACTGAAACAAACTGGTAGTATATGAATTCACAAAACTTACCTGTGACACCAATCTGATGAAAGGTGGAGTTACTTCGTCCTAACTTGTTCTGGGCTCCATAGGAATAACTCCCACTGTGTTCAGCTCTGAAGTGAGTGATGGTGAAGATCTGTCCTGAAGCTTTTGGAGAGTCTTCATCCTCCTTGTACCAGGTGTAGTTAGCTGCGGGGTTAGCATCACTGCTACAGGTCAGAGTCACTGCCCTCCTCTATCTCAGCAGAGGGACTCACTGACAGGGAGGCTTTGGAGAGTCTGGAGGAGAAGTGTTTAAAGTTATTAACATGGAAGGGTAGATATAATGGCAACTTGCAAATGTCCAGAGGCACGAAGCAGGAACCGTTTCTCACAAACACAACGCAACACATTTTAAAGCTTGGAGCATCTGGAGGAGATAACATGAACACATTTCACATTTAATTCCACGGTGGAAGATATTTTAATGAACAATAGTTTAATAAAACACAGAGTGGGTGGTTCACTTGATTCCATCCTTTATCAGAAATCTAAGCACTTTGAGGGAACGTGTTAATCTTTAAGTCATGGAAGAAGTTTCCTTCATAATTCTCCTTTATTCTTATTTCTTGTAGCATCCCTCGTAGCTAGAGTATATTTTACCTATTTTAAAAACCTAGAGCCCTGGTTCAGTGTCTTTGGACACTGAACCAGGGCTGAACTGAACTAGGTTTTCACTTTGAGGTCTATGTGTGCACGTGCCATGTCTGCTGGCGACCTCTGGTGGGCAAATAGATAAATGAGTGCAATGATGATATATGTTATATTGTATGTAGTGATGGGAGTTACGGCTCTTTGAAGGGAGCCGGATCTTATGGCTCCGTTCCTTTCAAATGCCCCTTTCACACCAGCGCTTTTTCAGCTCCGGCTCGGAGCTGGAGCCTGAAAAGCGCCGGTTTTTCCTGTTCACACCGCAGCGGCGCCGGCTCTTAGCTCCGGAATCCGGTTCACTTCCAGCTCCAAAAAATTGTCGGTCTAGAGGCAAGAGCTTCGGAGCTAAGAGGTGGCGTCGCTTACGTCTCTCTTACGTCGAGGCGTGCAGGAAACTAAACCCACCTCCCCTGAACATGGATCGACTGTCATGCCTGCCTACAAGCAGTAGTGCTTATAAACACACTTTATAAAGTCAGGCAACACTAACCAGGCTTCGTGTGATTCTGTTTATTTGTACCTTACTTTGACCATCCGTTCACTGTTATTGATCATTGTGGAGAGAGGCAGACGTGTTGTTTTGTATTATAGCAGCTATCGGATGGAATCAATACATGGGCTGCACAGGTTGTCGTGTCCGACTATCACAAGTAGAATCATAATACAAATACTCTGGTAAAATGTGCCTGTAGAAAACGGTTTATGCCACAATAGGATAGCAATAGCAAGTAGTCCGTTTAGCTTCGGTTGCTATGCTAACATCACCCATTTTATACCAGAGAAACTTTCATAACAGCGTTGTGATGCCAAACAGCGTCAATTCAGACTGACACACATTCACTTAGGCTAAGGGGAACTGGGGATATGTATCAGCTGCTTGTGTGAGTCGGACAGTGAATACTTTAGAGCGGCCGCTGCAGTGTGAGCTAACCAGGAGCTAACGGAGGAGAATAAACTCCCGTGGAAGAGCAGCCAACACTGCAGCGGTCGGTAAATGCTGCAGAAACACATTAATAAACAATGAACCACGGCACTCTGGAGCAAAGTATAAGGTTGGAGAAGTCGTTATTCAATTTATTCTGGCTTCGTGTGATTAAAAGCAACACGATCATCGACCCGACGCAGTTCCCCGTTGTTGTTGTGAGCGCCGTAACGCCTTTGGGGAGCAAATCAGCGATGTAAACGGTGACGTCATGACGCGGCAGCACCAGTCGGGTGCTCGGCGGTGTGAACAGAGCGGGAGCAGAAAAGGGAAACCGGAGCTGAACCAGAAAAGCTCTAGCTCGGAGCTAGAAAGGGAAAAGCGCTGGTGTGAAAGCCGCAAAAGAGCCGTTGAAAAGAGCCGGTTTTTTAAGGGGGCGGGGTTACAGGTTTATCTGCGAAATAATCACCAGGATAATGATTGACTGTATTGCCAGACCTAATGTCAATAATCTGCATTGTAAATGTTAGAGCCAGTAATTTGATTTGATAAGAAAGGCCACCTAATTGTGACGTCTGCAGTCAACGCACTATAAAGGACTACAATTCCCACGGCGCCTGTGCTAACGCCACAGTGATGGGCAACCTGTTGAGAGACGCCGTCGAGGAACAGTTTTTAACCGTACTCGTAACCGTACATACAAACCGTACAAGTACCCTTTAAGTTGTGAAGATAAGCATTATCAAGAAAGAAAGAATACCTAAGTTGTGTTGTTTTATTTGAGTTTTGCCTATTTCTTTTGAATATTGTAAAGGCCTATTTTTCTTTGTTGCATGTGCAAAAGTTTGTTACTTTATTTTGAGCAAACACATCGCAACATCTTCTAAACCATCGGAGGCCAAGCAACACTTCAAACTGTGAGTACTTTAAGGAAAGAAACGAGTTAGAACCGTCTGTTTCAGGCGTCTAGTGGCTTGGTGGAAAGACAAGGAAGGAAGCGTCGACATTGTTAAAAACTCTCGTGACGGACAAATCCGTGTGGAATTAAATGGTTGCCACCATATTATTATAATGAATGAAATACTCTTGGAAATGAATGGATACGAGCGGATGTGAATCGTGAGTTCACAAATCTGGCTTACTGCCGCGGATCCCAGCCGCACACTAACAAAGCGCAACATTAAAATAAGGACAGCTGTTTACAAGTGGATGTTTAATGACAATAAAGCATAACAATGGCTGAAAAGGAAAATGTGGAAACGAATGAAAGTCCTATGGACCCAAACGGGAATGAACGTGAAGTGCCCGTGGAAAATGCTGACGTCAGACCAAAAAGAACAATAAGACCAACAGAAAAGGCTTTAGAAGATAAGCTGGCGCAGTTCATTAAAAAAAGAACGAAATTGGGTCAAGTCTCAAGGAAAGAAAATGAGATTGATTCACTCATGATTGATTATGGGAATATCATTGAGATGCAAGGTTGTCGTGGGGTTTTTCAAATACTCTCCAAAGAGTTTTCAAACTCACATCACTCAGTGCAAGAAATGCTCTCTGAGCAAGAACAGGAAAGTGATCATGTTGACTGGTATCTCCCAAAAATTGCATATTTCAATGACTTTCAAGATGTGATGAAGAAATGGTTAGCTAGAGCTGCCTCCTTTGAGCATGTGCCTCCTTCTGACCATGGCTCATATACTGCACATACGTCAAGACCACATAAAGCAACATCAGTGGGCATGATAAGCAAAAAAGGTAACATTTCTAGTGGCAGCAATAAATCTTCAACAGCTTCATCAGAAAGAAGAAAGGCAGAGGCAGAAAGAGCTGCGCTCAGATCACACGCTGCTGCCTTATCACAGAAACACTCACTTGAAGAACAAGAAGCTGACCTGGAAGCAATGAAAGCCAATATCAGAGCTGAAATGGAAAAGCTTGAGCTTGAGCTTCAAACTGATATTGATGCTGCAACAGCCAAAATCAAAACATTGGAAGCTTCTGAGGATGATGACTCTGACCCTCGTGTGTGGGGGGGGGGAGCAGTGTGACACGGGTCAGCCAGGTGAAAATGATGATTTCCAGGATGAAGAGAACCAAGGAAAACCTGTGGAGAAGGACAATAAAAAGAGTTTCATATACTCAAAGTCAATGAACTCAAATCATGCAGCCCCTAGTGGTCATGTCCAAGTATTACAACCAGGGCCCACAACAAGGACAGCAGCATCAGCACAGCAGCATCACTCCATCCAAGTCAGACAAAGCTCTCGGACAGAAAGCAATGACTTTATTCAAGTAATGCAGCGGCAAAACGAAATCACTGAAATGCTGATGAAGGAGCAACGCTTAACATTACTCCCATCCAGAGAAATACCCATCTTTAAAGGAGATCCATCACAGTACCTTTCATTCATCAGAATGTTCCAGCATACAATAGAAGATAAAACTGACACAAAGACAGGCTGTTCTTTCTGGAGCAGGACACAGAAGGCCAGGCTGAAGACCATGGATTCTAAAAGGGCTTTTTGGAAGCCAAAAGCCTGCTCCAAGAGAACTATGGACATCAGCTCTTAATCGCAGCAGCTTGTTTGGACAACATGTTGAACTGGAATGCTATAAAGAGTGAAGATAGAAAAGCACTGCATTCTTCTGCTATCTGTCTTCGTGGATGTTGCAACACAATGGAAGAGGTTGAGTTTTTGGATTAAATGAATAGCACATCAAACATGAGGAATGTGATCATGAAACTCCCATTTAAACTGAGGGAAAAGTGGAGAACAAGTGCATATGCATATTATAAACACAATAAAACAAGAGCAACGTTTCCAATATTGGTCGACTTCATTGAAAAGCATGCACGCATTGTATCAGAGCCCATGTTTGGAGACATACAGGATGTCATGCCAAAAAAGGATATTGAAGTGTACAAGTCACGCAGCAATAAGCCTGCTCATGGGTATAAGGGAAGTAGTTGTGTTACTGTAACAAGCCCAGGAGTCAATGAAGAGCAAAAACCTTTCCAAAACATCAACTCAGACCATAAAGGCATTACTGTTTGAAGCGCTGTGTACTTTGTGCAGGAGAACACACCTCTGAAACATGTCAGATGAACAAAACATCTCACAATGAAAAGATCGACTGCTCAAGGAATTTGCTTTGGCCGTCTAACGAAAGGACATCTAAATAAAGACTGTCAGAAAAGAATGAAATGTGAAGTTTGTTCAATGAAACATCCAACAATATCTAAACATCTACAAGAAAAGGATTGAACAAAAAGACAGCTCTGATAAATCCACCCAAGCAGCTTCTGTCAGCATTAGTCTCTTTAGATGGCAGACACCACACTGGGGCCGGTGGGCAACAAACCCTACCAATTATCCCAGTTCAACTCAAGTTGTCAAACTCGACCCAGACTGTGCAGACTTACGCATTTATGGATCAGGGAAGCACTGCACGTTTCTGTACTGAAGCCCTTCAACAACATGTGCATGCCAAAGCCAAGAGAACAAGATCCTCTTAAAAACAATAGGTCAGGAGAAAGTGACACTTCCTTTGTCAAAGGTCTTGAAGTGAGTTGCATCGAAGGCAATGCTTTTTATCAGCTGCCTAAAGTCTACACACAAGAGGAAAGTCCTGCTGGAAAAGAGCACATTCCCAAGAGACCATAAAGCAATGGAAATATCTAAGAGAGATTAAGTGGCCTGAACTGGATTGTGAAATCGGGTCGCTTATAGGAACAAATCAACCAAAGCTAATGGAGCCATGGAAAATAATAAACAGTCCAAATGGAGGACCCTTTGCTGTGAAGACAGTCCTAGGTTGGGTTGTGAATGGACTGAATCAGGAAACCACTGAATCTGAGGATACTTCAGGTGCTGTTGTTAATGGGATATCAGTGACAGATTTAGGTGAGCTGCTGGAGCAGCAATACAATCATGACTTTCCAGAGAAAGGTTGTGATGAGAAGAGAGAGATGTCAGATTCAGCTCAAATCAAAGAGGGACATTATCAGCTTGGACTTCCATTCAAACAGAAGAATATCATGATGCCAAACAATCGCAAACTTGCAGAGCAGAGAATCATTAAAAAGGAAATTCAAAAGGAACAAAGTTTTCCATGATGAATATAAAACATTCTTGGAGGCTGTGAGAGCAAATGGTCGCACTCAGCTACTGCCCCAAGAGCAGCTCAACCCTGAGAGTGGAAAGGTGTGGTGCATACCACATCATGGGGTTCATCACCCAAAGAAGGGCAAGATTCGTGTAGTGTTCGATTGTTCCACATCTTATCAAGGATATTCATTAAATGACTTATTCAGGGTCCCAGTCTTCCCAACACGCTACTTGGTGTGCTCATTCCATTCAGACAAGAACAGATAGCTTTCATGGCTGATGTCGGATGTACCATCAGGTCAAGGTGGCTCCTGCCCATTAAGATTATCTTCGCTTTCTTTGGTGGCCAGAAGGAGATGTCAGTTTACCTCTCGCTGAGTACAGGATGACAGTACATCTATTTGGTGCCACTTCATCAGCAAGTTGTGCAACCTATGCTCTCACTAAAGCCGCTGAAGACAACAAAGATGATTTCTCTGCAGAAGCTGTTGACACTGTCGGAAGAAATTTCTAAGTTGACGACTGCTTAAAATCTGTGGCTTCTGCTGATCAAGCTGTGAAGTTATGTGAAGAACTCAAGGGTCTTTGTGCAAAGGGAGGATTTCATCTGACAAAGTGGACAAGCAACAGTAAAACTGTGCTGGCATCCATCCTAAAGAGTGAAAAACCCAAAGAGGTAAAACACCTGGACTTAGAGACCCAAGACAATCGTCCAATAGAAAGAGCCCTAGGGATACGGTGGCATGTGGAGGAAGATGTTTTCAAGTTTCAAGTCTGCTTAAAATCTCAACCAGCCACAAGGAGAGGCATCCTTTCAACAGTCTGCTCTGTGTATGGCCCACTTGGATTTCTTTCACCATTTATCTTCACTGCAAAGCATGTCTTACAAGAGTTGTGCAAACTCAATTGTGGGTGCGACGAAGACATCCCGGAGGCTCTCAAGAAACAGTGGCAAAGATGGCTCATGGGATTAAAGCAGATAAAGCTTCAAGATTGATCGATGTATCAAACCAAAGAATTATGGACAAATTAAATCTGCACCATTTCAGTGATGCAAGCGAGATTGGATACGGTGTTGTCACCTACCTTAAGATGATAAATGAAGAGGAAGACGTTCACATATCCTTCATGTCAGGAAAGTCACGTGTCGTGCCTCTGAAAAAAGTCACTGTCCCAAGATTGGATCTCACAGCAGCAGTACTGGCAGTACGCATGGACAAGATGATCAGAACCGAGCTGCAAATCTGTCTTCTGGACTGACAGTACATCTGTTCTGAGATACATCATGAATGAAACGCTAAGGTTTCAGACATGTGTAGCCAACAGAATAAGTCTGATCAGAGAAGCAACATCACAGTGGAAATACATCAACACTCCAGCAGATGATGCATCTCGGGGATTGGCAGCAGAATCGTTCTTGAAATGTGAGACTTGGATAAACGGTCCATTGTTCTGAAAGAACCTGAAGACAAATGGCCTGAGTGTCCGGACGCACTTAAAATGGTCAATGACAGCTATCCTGATGATCCAGAGGTGAAGGACACATTCAACGTGAACCCAACCATTGCAACTGACCTGAATGCCACAAGCAAGCTAATGCATCACTACTCTGACTGGAGGAAACTGAAAAGAGCAGTTGCATGGTTCTTTCAAGTAAAACATCTCTTGCTGCTTTCAAGTAAGAAGAGGAAGGAAGTTACTTCTACTCAAGCAAAATAACCAAATCGAATAAAGCGGATTGAGAAGGAGATGAGTGTTTAAAGACTCGATGAGAGGTCTCTCACTCTCTAAGGATAACTTGGATAAGGCTGAAGCAGCATTGTTGTGTTTCTGTCAGAAACAGTCTTTTCCAGAGGAAGTGGAAACTTTGAAAAGGGGAAACCTATCAAAGGAAGTAGCACACTGTATACATTGGATCCAGTGTACGAGAATGAACTGGTAAAGGTTGGAGGAAGGCTACATAAAATGGCAATGCCTGAGGAAGCAAAGCACCCAACCATTCTTGGAAAACACCACCATGTCTCTAAAACCATACTTCGAGATATTCATCAACAAGTTGGTCACAGTGGAAGGAATCATATGTTATCCAGGTTAAGACAAAATACTGGATACCATGTGCCAATGCATTAGCCAGAGAAATAATATCTGAATGTACCGTGTGCAGACGCACGCATGGAAACGCAGGAGAACAAAACATGTCAGATCTGCCAAAAGACAGAGTTACACCAGACCTACCACCATTCACATATGTTGGAGTGGATCACTTTGGCCCACTGGAAGTGAAAAGAGGACGAAGCATTGTGAAACGATATGGAGTTATCTTTACCTGTCTAACAACCAGAGCAGTGCACTTGGAAGTAGCTCATTCGTTAGATACAGATTCATGCATTAATGCCTGCAGACGTTTCATCAGCAGAAGAGGACAAGTATTGGAGATGAGGTCAGACAATGGGACTCATTTCACTGCCACTGAAAGAGAGCTGAAGGAATCTATAAAAGAGTGGAATCTGAGCAGAATAGAACAAGCGCTCCAGCAAAAGGATGTGATATGGATCTTCAGTCCTCCTTACGGAGCACATCATGGAGTATGGGAAAGACTAATCCGGCTTGTAAAGAAAATTCTGCTATCCATCACAAAGCAACAAACACTTGATGACGAAAGCCTTTCAACAGTTCTGTGTGAAGTTGAAGGAATTCTCAACAGCCGACCAATAACTACAAATGACTTGGAACCTCTCACACCAAACCATTTGCTGCAGCTCAAGGTCAAACCTTCGTTGCCCCCAGGCTTATTCCATCAGCAAGATACATACTCAAGACGCCGCTGGCGACAAGTGCAGTACATAGCTAATTTGTTCTGGACCAGATGGATCAAAGAATATCTACCACTTCTGCAAGAAAGACAGCAATGGAATCGCATTAAAAGGAACTTCATACCTGGAGACATCGTATTAATCATGGATTCAAATGCACCGCGTGGATCCTGGTTAATGGCAAGAGTTATGGAGACGCGTCCTGGATCTGGAGGACTGATTCGGAGTGTTCTTCTTAAGACAAAAACCAACACGCTGGAAAGACCAATAAGCAAAATATGCCTACTGGTGCCTGCCTTAGAATAAGGAAATAACTGAAGATGGACATTAAGACACCCTGTCTATCTCAAATAGAATATGAAGACTGACTTTGTCTGGCTCTTTTTGAATTTTGTTTATTGTTATTAAAGATGCCCATAACAATAGGAGCCGGTATGTTAGAGCCAGTAATTTGATTTGATAAGAAAGGCCACCTAATTGTGACGTCTGCAGTCAACGCACTATAAAGGACTACAATTCCCACGGCGCCTGTGCTAACGCCACAGTGATGGGCAACCTGTTGAGAGACGCCGTCGAGGAACAGTTTTTAACCGTACTCAATCGTACTCGTAACCGTACATACAAACCGTACAAGTACCCTTTAAGTTGTGAAGTTACCAAGAAAGAAAGAATACCTAAGTTGTGTTGTTTTATTTGAGTTTTGCCTATTTCCTTTGAATATAAAGGCCTATTTTTCTTTGTTGCATGTGCAAAAGTTTGTTATTTTATTTTGAGCAAACACATCGCAACATCTTCTAAACCATCGGAGGCCAAGCAACACTTCAAACTGTGAGTGATTTAAGGAAAGAAACGAGTTAGAACCGTCTGTTTCAGGCGTCTAGTGGCTTGGTGGAAAAACAAGGAAGGAAGCCACGACAGTAAACATGACACAAGGTGGCGCTGTATCCATGTCATCCTGTCAGTGAATGTACTTTGAATTTACCCTCTGTATGTGTGAAGTAAATAAAGTTGCCTTGCCTTGAATGAAATTCACGCAACTCTTAATATTAGATGCTGTGTTTTTAAGTGGCGATGGAGATTTATTAGTTGACCCTGCTTTAAAGGATATGTTGCCTTTACAAATGGTGCTCTTTATCACTGCCTGGGTTTTGGTTGAAGTGCATCCAAATGCTTTTAGCGTTTGGCTCATTTTCCATCTGAAAAACACGTGGCCTCCTGTCCTGTACCACTTGTTATGACTTCTCTCTCCCGCGTATTCCCTTAAGACCCACCCCATCTCACTCCTCGTGCTGAAACCTACCAATCAGAGTAGAGGCGGGTCGCGAGAGACCAGGAGGAAAAATGGTTATTTAAAAAAAAAAAAAAAGATTAAAAAAAAAAAATCATAATTTGAAAATGTATTGATTCGAAAATAATATGATACAGTACTATTACGTCTGTGTTTCATTAAAGCTCGTGTGTGTGTGTGTGTGTGTGTGTGTGTGTGTGTGTGTGGTGTGTGTGTGTGTGTGTGTGTGTGTGTGTGTGTGTGTGTGTGTGTGTGTGTGTGTGTGTGTGTGTGTGTGTGTGTGTGTGTGTGTGTGTGTGTGTGTGTGTGTGTCGTGTGTGTGTGTGTTGTGTGTGTGTGTGTGTGTGTGTGTGTGTGTGTGTGTGTGTGTGTGTGTGTGTGTGTGTGTGTGTGTGTGTGTGTGTGTGTGTGTGTGTGTGTGTGTGTTGTGGTGTGTTGTGTGTGTGTGTGTGTGTGTGTGACGAGCCATTTTGTGCGAGAGAGCGCACCGGTACTGGAGATCGTTGTTGTTAGCTTCTGGTGCTAGCGAGCTACGCTAACGGATATAAGGAGCTTTTTCAACAACAAGGTGGAGGAGAGTCCTCTCCTGTCAGACTGAGAGACTCAGCTCCCGGGGGGAGCTTGCCCCCGGACCCCCCTATGTGAGGTCGACACACCACCTATAAAAATAGCACTTTACCCCTGCTTACACCTGACATCCGCAACACTGACTCTCTCCCCATTTTCAAATCACGCCTCAAAACATATCTCTTCACACTCGCTTATCCACCCTGATCATTATCCATCACACATCCTCTGTTTTATTTATTTGATTTGTTGCATTGTCTTGTTTATGTTTCTTATGCTGGTGTTAGGTATTGTGTATCTTGTTTTTTATGTGTTTGTACGGCGACCTTGAGAGCCTTGAAAGGCGCCTATATAAAATAAATGAATTATTATTATATGCCGTGAGCCAGAGATGTTCACAAGTCTTTTTTTGCAAGTCCAAGTCAAGTCTCAAGTCTTTGGTCACGAGTCCAAGTCAAGTCTCAAGTCTTTGTGGGGTGAGACTTGATCAAGTCTCAAGTCTTTGGTCACGAGTCCAAGTCAAGTCTCAAGTCTTTGTGGGGTGAGACTTGATCAAGTCTCAAGTCTTTGGTCACGAGTCCAAGTCAAGTCTCAAGTCTCTAAAAAATCAAAGTCTCATGTCTCTTCTGGTTGTAATAAGCCTTCTATTGTCTGCTGCTATCCAGTCTGTTAAGAATACTGCACAGCTATATCTAAGAAAGTCAAAGCATTGACTGTATTATTATCACTCCTATATCTATTAGCATACAGTATCAGTACTGATTAGTTGTTTGTTATATGATCACTTTAAACAGGCTATTGCAATATGAGGACAAACATCACACTTTAGCTAAATGCAAACAACTTATAAGCAAAACACTTCAGAATCAGAAATCAGTATCACAAATACTTTATTAATCCCCCGCAGGGAAACTGTGTTAAAAGTACTTCAAAGTAAACATTTGTTCTGTGCCATTTGTAACTAAAAAACTATTGCTGCAATATTATCTGAAATATACTGAACTGGTGATATTAAAACATGACCTGTTCCAAAAGAGATATCTACCATTAACACCATTTACCAGCCAGATGCTGGTAAATCATGCAAGTGGCTGGTTCTGTATGTTGCACGCACCAGCCAAACATAACAATGGCAATCTATTGAGTGGCTGGTAACATTTCAACATGAGGCTAGGCTAGCCATTTGGCCAGTGGACAAACATGTTAAAATGTGACCTCTGCAACCGTATTGTTTAATTACACTGGGTTCTAATGACATCTTTTAAGTCTACTATAAATAAACATATTCCTCTATCCTCTCACTCAAACCCAGTGTAATGGTAACCTGATAAACCTGTAACATTAACGTTACGTGGTCAACAATAAACCTGTAACCTGCCTATAAACCATTTTTCTAGAACTTGTTGACAATATATACTATCATCTGTTTATATTCAACTATCATCTGTTTATATTCATCTATCATCTGTTTATATTCATCTATCATCTGTTTATATTCATCTATCATCTGTTTATATTCATCTATCATCTGTTTATATTCATCTATCATCTGTTTTATATTCATCTATCATCTGTTTATATTCATCTATCATCTGTTTATATTCAACTATCATCTGTTTATATTCATCTATCATCTGTTTATATTCATCTATCATCTGTTTATATTCATCTATCATCTGTTTATATTCTACTATCATCTGTTTATATTCATCTATCATCTGTTTATATTCATCTATCATCTGTTTATATTCATCTATCATCTGTTTATATTCATCTATCATCTGTTTATATTCAACTATCATCTGTTTATATTCATCTATCATCTGTTTATATTCATCTATCATCTGTTTATATTCATCTATCATCTGTTTTATATTCATCTATCATCTGTTTATATTCATCTATCATCTGTTTATATTCATCTATCATCTGTTTATATTCATCTATCATCTGTTTATATTCATCTATCATCTGTTTATATTCATCTATCATCTGTTTATATTCATCTATCATCTGTTTATATTCAACTATCATCTGTTTATATTCATCTATCATCTGTTTATATTCATCTATCATCTGTTTATATTCATCTATCATCTGTTTATATTCAACTATCATCTGTTTATATTCAACTATCATCTGTTTATATTCATCTATCATCTGTTTTATTCATCTATCATCTGTTTATATTCATCTATCATCTGTTTTATATTCATCTATCATCTGTTTATATTCAACTATCATCTGTTTATATTCATCTATCATCTGTTTATATTCATCTATCATCTGTTTATATTCATCTATCATCTGTTATATCAATCTATCATCTGTTTATATTCAATCTATCATCTGTTTATATTCAACTATCATCTGTTTATATTCTACTATCATCTGTTTTATATTCAACTATCATCTGTTTATATTCATCTATCATCTGTTTATATTCAATCTATCATCTGTTTATATTCATACTATCATCTGTTTATATTCATCTATCATCTGTTTATATCATCTATCATCTGTTTATATTCATCTATCATCTGTTTATATTCAATCTATCATCTGTTTATATTCATCTATCATCTGTTTATATTCATCATTCATCTGTTTATATTCATCTATCACATCTGTTTATATTCTCTATCATCTGTTTATATTCATCTATCATCTGTTTATATGCATCTATCATCTGTTTATATTCATCTATCATCTGTTTATATTCACTATCATCTGTTTATATTCATCTATCATCTGTTTATATTCAACTATCATCTGTTTATATTCATCTATCATCTGTTATAATTCATCTATCTCTGTTTATATTCAGCTATCATCTGTTTATATTCATCTATCATCTGTTTATATTCATCTATCTCTGTTTATATTCATCTACATCTGTTTAATATTCATCTATCATCTGTTTATATTCATCTATCATCTGTTTATATTCAACTATCATCTGTTTATATTCAACTATCATCTGTTTATATTCATCTATCATCTGTTTATATTCTACTATCATCTGTTTCATATTCAATCTTCAGCTATCATCTTTTATATTCATCTATCATCTGTTTATACTTCATCTATCATCTGTTTATATTCAAACTATGCATTCTGTGTATATTCTACTATCATCTGTTTATATTCATCTATCATCTGTTTATATTCATACTATCATCTGTTTATATTCATCTATCATCTGTTTATATTCATCTATCATCTGTTTATATTCATCTATCATCTGTTTTATATTCATCTATCATCTGTTTATATTCATCTATCATCTGTTTATATTCATCTATCATCTGTTTATATTCATCTATCATCTGTTTATATTCATCTATCATCTGTTTATATTCATCTATCATCTGTTTATATTCAACTATCATCTGTTTATATTCATCTATCATCTGTTTATATTCAACTATCATCTGTTTATATTCATCTATCATCTGTTTATATTCATCTATCATCTGTTTATATTCATCTATCATCTGTTTATATTCTATTCATCTATCATCTGTTTATATTCATCTATCATCTGTTTATATTCATCTATCATCTGTTTATATTCATCTATCATCTGTTTATATTCATCTATCATCTGTTTATATTCATCTATCATCTGTTTATATTCATCTATCATCTGTTTATATTCAATCTATCATCTGTTTATATTCAACTATCATCTGTTTATATTCATCTATCATCTGTTTATATTCATCTATCATCTGTTTATATTCATCTATCATCTGTTTATATTCATCTATCATCTGTTTATATTCAACTATCATCTGTTTATATTCATCTATCATCTGTTTATATTCAACTATCATCTGTTTATATTCTACTATCATCTGTTTATATTCATCTATCATCTGTTTATATTCATCTATCATCTGTTTATATTCAACTATCATCTGTTTATATTCATCTATCATCTGTTTATATTCATCTATCATCTGTTTATATTCATCTATCATCTGTTTATATTCATCTATCATCTGTTTATATTCATCTATCATCTGTTTATATTCACTATCATCTGTTTATATTCATCTATCATCTGTTTATATTCAACTATCATCTGTTTATATTCATCTATCATCTGTTTATATTCATCTATCATCTGTTTATATTCTACTATCATCTGTTTATATTCATCTATCATCTGTTTATATTCATCTATCATCTGTTTATATTCATCTATCATCTGTTTATATTCATCTATCATCTGTTTATATTCAATCTATCATCTGTTTATATTCTTCTATCATCTGTTTATATTCATCTATCATCTGTTTATATTCATCTATCATCTGTTTATATTCATCTATCATCTGTTATATTCAATCTATCATCTGTTTATATTCATCTATCATCTGTTTATATTCATCTATCATCTGTTATATTCATCTATCATCTGTTTATATTCATCTATCATCTGTTTATATTCATCTATCATCTGTTTTATATTCATACTATCATCTGTTTATATTCAACTATCATCTGTTTATATTCATCTATCATCTGTTTATATTCATCTATCATCTGTTTTATATTCATCTATCATCTGTTTATATTCATCTATCATCTGTTTATATTCATACTATCATCTGTTTATATTCAATCTATCATCTGTTTATATTCATTTCTATCATCTGTTTATATATCTATAATCTATCATCTGTTTATATTAACTATCATCTGTTTATATTCATCTATCATCTGTTATATTCATCTATCATCTGTTATATTCATCTATCATCTGTTTATATTCATCTATCATCTGTTTATATTCATCTATCATCTGTTATATTCATCTATCATCTGTTTATATTCATCTATCATCGTTTATATTCATCTATATCTGTTATATTCATCTATCATCTGTTTATATTCACTATCATCTGTTTATATTCAACTATCATTGTTTATATTCATCTATCATCTGTTTATATTCATCTATCATCTGTATATTCATCTATCATCTGTTTATATTCAACTATCATCTGTTTATATTCATCTATCATCTGTTTATATTCATCTATCATCTGTTTATATTCATCTATCATCTGTTATATTCATCTCATCTGTTTATATTCAACTATCATCTGTTATATTCATCTATCATCTGTTTATATTCATCTATCATCTGTTTATATTCATCTATCATGTTTATATCATCTATCATCTGTTTATATTCAATCTATCATCTGTTTATATTCATCTATCATCTGTTTATATTCATACTATCATCTGTTTATATTCATCTATCATCTGTTTATATTCATCTATCATCTGTTTATATTCATACTATCATCTGTTTATATTCATCTATCATCTGTTTATATTCATCTATCATCTGTTTATATTCAATCTATCATCTGTTTATATTCATCTATCATCTGTTTATATTCATCTATCATCTGTTTATATTCAACTATCATCTGTTTATATTCAACTATCATCTGTTTATATTCAACTATCATCTGTTTATATTCATCTATCATCTGTTTATATTCATCTATCATCTGTTTATATTCATCTATCATCTGTTTATATTCATCTATCATCTGTTTATATTCAATCTATCATCTGTTTATATTCATCTATCATCTGTTTATATTCATCTATCATCTGTTTATATTCATCTATCATCTGTTTATATTCATCTATCATCTGGTTATATTCATCTATCATCTGTTTATATTCATCTATCATCTGTTTATATTCATCTATCATCTGTTTTTATATTCATCTATCATCTGTTTATATTCATCTATCATCTGTTTATATTCATCTATCATCTGTTTATATTCAACTATCATCTGTTTATATTCATCTATCATCTGTTTATATTCATCTATCATCTGTTTATATTCATCTATCATCTGTTTATATTCATCTATCATCTGTTTATATTCAACTATCATCTGTTTATATTCCTCTATCATCTGTTTATATTCATCGATCATCTGTTTATATTCAACTATCATCTGTTTATATTCAACTATCATCTGTTTATATTCATCTATCATCTGTTTATATTCATCTATCATCTGTTTATATTCACTATATCTGTTATATTCAACTATCATCTGTTTATATTCATCTATCATCTGTTTATATTCTACTATCATCTGTTTATATTCATCTATCATCTGTTTATATTCAACTATCATCTGTTTATATTCATCTATCATCTGTTTATATTCAACTATCATCTGTTTATAATTCATCTATCATCTGTTTATATTCAACTATCATCTGTTTATATTCATACTATCATCTGTTTATATTCAATCTATCATCTGTTTATATTCATCTATCATCTGTTTATATTCATCTATCAATCATCTGTTTATATTCATCTATCATCTGTTTATATTCTACTATCATCTGTTTATATTCAACTATCATCTGTTTATATTCAACTATCATCTGTTTATATTCATCTATCATCTGTTTATATTCATCTATCATCTGTTTATATTCAACTATCATCTGTTTATATTCATCTATCATCTGTTTATATTCAACTATCATCTGTTTATATTCAACTATCATCTGTTTATATTCATCTATCATCTGTTTATATTCATCTATCATCTGTTTATATTCATCTATCATCTGTTTATATTCAACTATCATCTGTTTATATTCAACTATCATCTGTTTATATTCATCTATCATCTGTTTATATTCAACTATCATCTGTTTATATTCATCTATCATCTGTTTATATTCAACTATCATCTGTTTATATTCATCTATCATCTGTTTATATTCATCTATCATCTGTTTATATTCATCTATCATCTGTTTATATTCATCTATCATCTGTTTATATTCATCTATCATCTGTTTATATTCATCTATCATCTGTTTATATTCATCTATCATCTGTTATATTCATCTATCATCTGTTTATATTCAACTATCATCTGTTTATATTCATCTATCATCTGTTTATATTCATCTATCATCTGTTTATATTCATCTATCATCTGTTTATATTCATCTATCATCTTTTATATTCATCTATCATCTGTTTATATTCATCTATCATCTGTTTATATTCAACTATCATCTGTTTATATTCAACTATCATCTGTTTATATTCATCTATCATCTGTTTATATTCATCTATCATCTGTTTATATTCAACTATCATCTGTTTATATTCATCTATCATCTGTTTATATTCATCTATCATCTGTTTATATTCATCTATCATCTGTTTATATTCATCTATCATCTGTTATATTCATCTATCATCTGTTATATTCATCTATCATCTGTTTAATTCATATCATCTGTTTATATTCATCTATCACCTGTTTATATTCATCTATCATCTGTTTATATTCATCTATCATCTGTTTATATTCATCTATCATCTGTTTATATTCATCTATCATCTGTTTATATTCATCTATCACCTGTTTATATTCATCTATCATCTGTTTATATTCATCTCTCATCTGTTTATATTCTACTATCATCTGTTTATATTCACTATCATCTGTTTATATTCATCTATCACCTGTTTATATTCATCTATCATCTGTTTATATTCATCTATCATCTGTTATCATTTCATCTTTTATCTGTATTCTACTATCATCTGTGTATATTCAACTATCATCTGTTTATATTCATCTATCATCTGTTTATATTCATCTATCATCTGTTTATATTCATCTATCATCTGTTTATATTCATCTATCATCTGTTTATATTCATCTATCATCTGTGTATATTCATCTATCATCTGTTTATATTCATCTATCATCTGTTTATATTCATCTATCATCTGTTTATATTCATCTATCATCTGTGTATATTCTACTATCATCTGTTTATATTCTACTATCATCTGTGTATATTCTACTATCAGCTGTTTATATTCAACTATCATCTGTGTATATTCTACTATCAGCTGTGTATATTCTACTATCAGCTGTGTATATTCTACTATCAGCTGTGTATATTCTACTATCAGCTGTGTATATTCTACTATCAGCTGTGTATATTCTACTATCAGCTGTGTATATTCTACTATCAGCTGTGTATATTCTACTATCAGCTGTGTATATTCTACTATCAGCTGTGTATATTCTACTATCAGCTGTGTATATTCTACTATCAGCTGCTCTCTGGAGAACCAGCACCTTACCTGGTCGAGAGGTTCGTGTGCCCTGATGAACCTGGGGGCTGTGTTGTCTGTGTGCTGTTTATATTCTACTATCATATGTTTTTCATCACACTTGTCGAGGGCTGAGTCGATGACTTCTTTCATGGCACTTTCTGGATTACTACACTTTCACTTCTTCATGTTTTTTTTACCGTGACTTTTTCCCCCATTTTGAACATTTAGATTTTACTCATTTTTTCAAAACACTGATTTTCTCCAAATGTTGCGACTTTTTCTTACAAACTAAACTATTAACTTTTTTCATAATTTGTTGGCATATTATTCGTTGACTTTTTTCAAATCTTTTCTACATAATCTACCATGAGGTTTTCATATTTTTTGACATACTACTTTGACATGTTTTTGACATACTATACAATTACATTTAAGTTTTTGACAAACTTTAGTTTGACTTTTTTTAAACATGTTTCGTCATCCTAGAATACGGCTATTTTCATAATTTTGGTCTTTTCCAAATACTCTACTATGACTGTCATCGTTTTTATAATACTATAATGTGACATTTTATTATACTTAATATATATACTCAAAGACCTCATGAAGGAAAACATATGAAGCTTTAAATCTTTCTCCGATGGTTTTTATTCCATCAAAACTCATGTTTTTAGTTTAATGAAGAGACAAAACAAACTGAGCGATTGTTCCACGTTGATATCGCTGTGTCAGGACCTATTTCGGCAGTCTAATGAAATCTGACAGCCAGCCCTAAAATAATCAGAATAATAAATAAAGGATTCTCCTGAAACGTCCAAAGACACAAATAATTCAGAGTCTGACGAGAGCTTGTTTTTATGGCACCTTCCTCAGAGCTCAGCATGAAGAGCGATCTGTGATGCATCAGCGGGTCCACGGGATCTGTGACGCATCAGCGGGTCCACGGGATCTGTGACGCATCAGCGGGTCCACGGGATCTGTGACGCATCAGCGGGTCCACGGGATCTGTGACGCATCAGCGGGTCCACGGGATCTGTGACGCATCAGCGGGTCCACGGGATCTGTGACGCATCAGCGGGTCCACGGGATCTGTGGAGCGGACGGCTACCAACGGGGGTTTCACACAGGAGATTCACTTTCAGATATAATCATCTTTATCCTAATTAAAAGTGAACAAACTTTCCCTCTGGGTTCAATCTGAATCCATTTAATCACAAATAAATCATATATATGTTTAAACATTCTTCCTCATGTGGGTTAGACTAAAAGAGGATAACACATGTATACGTTTGCTTATATTTGGGTAAAATCCAACATAAAAACACTCTGGGGTCGAAAGTGAGAAAACTGAAATTCAACATTGAATTTATTGATAAAACATTAAACATTTAATTGAAAAAAGAACTTGCAGGGTTTCTGTTTTTCTACAGTTTGCTGTTAGGGATTCTGTTCTTTCTTCTCGTTTCCTTACATTTATTTGATTATATTTAAAACAAATGAATGTCTTGAATGAATCGGGTGTCATTGACCCGGATTAGTTAGTAATAAATACGTTAATTGATGTAATTATTGAACATTTTGAGACAGTTTTATAATCCATAAGGCCAACATATTTACAGCACTAATACTATAATGTTTTTACACAGAGCCGTGCACTATTTTGTTAATTGAAGTCTGCACCAAAGATCCCAATACCTTTATAATAAAGAGCGATTTTAGAGAGCCAAACAGAGAGGAGGAGGAAGTCGTGGCTGAAGACTGAAACCACTTCCTCTGATTGATACTGGGAATATTGCTCCACAACACTTTAATACACATCTCAGTTATTACTTTCAGGGATGTTAGGGTGCCTGGACTCTAGATAACTAATACATACATCTCTATGGATATTCTGGATATGATACGCTGCAGCTGTGATTTCAACACTGAGTGAGTCTCACCTCCACCGCCTCTCTTCTGATTGTGTTAATGCAGCTGCTTGAAGCTAAACCTCACCACAAAATGATCATTTATACATCAGTTACTCCCCGTGTGTATCTCAACTCTGGAAGAAAACGAATGTCTCCGTAGCAAACGATCCAAAGAAAAGGGAAAAGTCCTGATGAATGGGGTAACCTTTGATACTGGAAAGCTGCCTCATAACCCAGCACCTCCTGAATAATACTCGTATCTCCTGTCGAATCTGGCGGGTTTTACATATGTTTAGGAACTTTATATTTAAATTCTGAGAAATTGAATAAACACCCACAATAAGGCCTGTCTATCATGTCACATGGCACCCAACGTGGGGATAAAATAAATCCCCCAAGAAGGGAAATGTCACTGTGACCCTGAAAGCAGTAGATGTTAATAATTAGGACAGGAAGAGAATGTGAGGCTGTGAAAGAAAACGGTTTGCTACCCTGGCTCCTAAATGGTGGAATGAGCTCCGGACAGAGACCAGGGCGGACACAAAAATTTTTAAAAAGTGAATGTAGGCCTTGTTTCTGATTCACCAGCACTTGCCTATGACTCGCTGGAGGTGAATATATCTGCACTTTCCTTGTTGTTCGGAGTTTGATTCTTTATGGGTTTTGCACTTACTGTAAGTGGCTCTGGGTGAAAGCGTCAGCTTGATGATGGGTAAGAACAGGACTGCATCCACTGCTCCGGTTTCTCGTTGATCTGTCAGTGGGGTTTTTTCTCAACGACAGTAAAACGGGGGAGTAACTGATGGATAAATGGTCATATCTGATTGTGGATTAATCCTTTATATTCAAATGTGAGTGTTGCTAGTGAGCCTCCTCTGGGGGGGCGTCAGCTGATGGCCCCCTAGAGGTGAGGGAGGGGAGGAGGGTGGTGCTGTTCCCTGGGGGGGTGGTGCTGTCACCAGGGGGGGCGTCGGGCAGCAGGGTGGTGCTGTTCCCAGGGGGGGCGTCGGGGAGCAGGGTGGTGCTGTTACCCGGGGGGGAATCGGGCAGCAGGGTGGTGCTGTTCCCTGGTGGGGCGTCGGGCAGCAGGCTGGTGCTGTTCCCTGGGGGGGCGTCGGGCAGCAGGCTGGTGCTGTTCCCTGGGGGGGCGTCGGGCAGCAGGGTGGTGCTGTTCCCTGGGGGGGCGTCGGGCAGCAGGGTGGTGCTGTTCCCTGGGGGGTTGGAAGTGTTCCGTGGGGGAATGGTGGTTGGATCCTGCAGGATGAAGGTGGAGGGGCCGCTGGACGAAGGACTGGCTTCAGATTGGGGGAGGGCAGAGGGGTCGGAGGAGTTGGACTCTGAGGACAGGTTGGAGGCGGGGTTTAGGACGGGGGAGTCGGAGAGTGTGTGTGGGAGGACGGGGGAGTCGGAGAATGTGTGTGTGAGGGGGGGGGAGGCGGGGACTGTGGGGGAGGGGGAAGGGGTCGGCCCGGGGGTGTGAGGGGGGGTCGGCTGCTGAGGATCCGAGCAAACTACATCCCCCTCGGACACGTACCACACCTCGTTGTGCCTGTTCAACAGCTTCAAGGGACTACACACACACACACACACACACACACACACACACACACACACACACACACACACACACACACACACACACACACACACACACACACACACACACACACACACACACACACACACACACACACACACACACACACACACACACACACACACACACACACACACACACACACACACACACACACACACACACACACACACACACACACACACACACACACACACACCACACACACACACACACACACACACACACACACACACACACACACACACACACACACACACACACACACACACACACACACACACACACACACACACACACACACACACACACAGGAAAAAAAAAAGTTTCAAAGTTGAGAAATTCCCGAAACAATACAAAGTCATAAAAGCCCTTTCTCATACGCCTCTGTCTCTATTTAGTGTAAATATTGTCTTTATTTTAAAAATGTTACGCTAGTTTGTATAATAAAGCTATTTTTTGCAATACATTTTTTTTTTAATAATGTTCTTCTGGTATCTGTATGTACCATTTATACAAAAGCAAATTCCCCGTATGTGTAAACCTACTTGGTGATGATAAGGATTATGATTGTGATGATGAAGTGTTTACCTGTCGTACCCCACTCCGTAGTGGTAGCTGCGGTTGTACGAGGCGCCCACCCTGCCCAGCTCTTTGGTCAGGAGGTGGGCGTGAAGCCGGGAGGTGACGGACAGCATCCAGCCCCCGTACCCCCGCACATACACATCCATCTCCGGCATCTCTGTGAAGTACAGCTACACACACACACACACACACACACACACACACACACACACACACACACACACACACACACACCACACACACACACACACACACACACACACACACACACACACACACACACACACACCACACACACACACACACACACACACACACACACACACACACACACACACACACACACACACATACACACACACACACACACACACACACACACACACACACACACACACACACACACACACACCAGCATCTAGGCGTCACAGAAGACAACATGCTGCTCCACATACTCTCCACATGTGAACATCACCACCACTAAGCTAAAGGAGGCTAATGTTGGGCTATAAAGGAACTACAGCACGGTCACATGACTTCACGTCACCACCGCTAAGCTAAAGGAGGCTAATGTTGTGCTATAAAGGAGATACAGCACGGTCACATGACTTCACGTCACCACAGCTAAGCTGAAGGCGGCTAATGTTGGGCTATACAGGAACTACAGCACGGTCACATGACTTCACGTCACCACCGCTAAGCTGAAGGCGGCTAATGTTGGGCTATAAAGGAACTACAGCATAGTCATATGACTTCACGTCACCACCGCTAAGCTGAAGGCGGCTAATGTTGGGCTATAGAGGAGCTACAGCACGGTCACATGACTTAACGTCACCACCGCTAAGCTAAAGGAGGCTAATGTTGGGCTATAAAGGAACTACAGCAGGGTCACATGACTTCACGTCACCACTGCTAAGCTAAAGGTTGCTAATGTTGAGCTATAAAGGAAATACAGCATGGTCACATGACTTCACGTCACCACCGCTAAGCTAAAGGTTGCTAATGTTGGGCTATCGAGAAACTACAGCACGGTCACATGACTTCACGTCACCACCGCTAAGCTAAAGGAGGCTAATGTTGGGCTATAGAGGAACTACAGCACGGTCACATGACTTCATGTCACCACCGCTAAGCTAAAGGTGGCTAATGTTGGGCTATAAAGCAACTACAGCACGGTCACATGACTTCACGTCACCACCGCTAAGCTAAAGGTGGCTAATGTTGAGCTATAAAGGAACTATAGCACGGTCACATGACTTCACGTCACCACCGCTAAGCTGAAGGCGGCTAATGTTGGGCTTTTAAAGGAGCTACAGCACGGTCACATGACTTCACATCACCACCGCTAAGCTAAAGGAGGCTAATGTTGGGCTATAAAGGAACTGCAGCACGGTCACATGACTTCACGTCACCACTGCTAAGCTAAAGGTGGCTAATGTTGGGCTATAGTGGAACTACAGCACGGTCACATGACTTCACGTCACCACCGCTAAGCTAAAGGAGGCTAATGTTGGGCTATAGAGGAACTACAGCACGGTCACGTGACTTCATGTCACCACCGCTAAGCTAAAGGAGGCTAATGTTGGGCTATAGTGGAACTACAGCACGGTCACATGACTTCATGTCACCACCGCTAAGCTAAAGGTGGCTAATGTTGGGCTATAAAGGAACTACAGCACGTCACATGACTTCACGTCACCACCGCTAAGCTAAAGGTGGCTAATGTTGGGCTATAAAGGAACTACAGCACGGTCACATGACTTCACGTCACCACCGCTAAGCTGAAGGCGGCTAATTTTGGGCTATAGAGGAACTACAGCACGGTCACATGACTTCATGTCACCACCGCTAAGCTAAAGGTGGCTAATGTTGGGCTATAAAGGAACTACAGCATGGTCACATGACTTCACCACCGCTAAGCTAAAGGAGGCTAATGTTGGGCTATAGAGGGACTACAGCACGGTCACATGACTTCACGTCACCACCGCTAAGCTAAAGGCGGCTAATGTTGGGCTATAAAGGAGATACAGCACGGTCACATGACTTCACGTCACCACCGCTAAGCTAAAGGTGGCTAATGTTGGGCTATAAAGGAGATACAGCACGGTCACATGACTTCACATCACCACCGCTAAGCTAAAGGAGGCTAATGTTGGGCTATAGAGGAACTACAGCACGGTCACATGACTTCATGTCACCACCGCTAAGCTAAAGGTGGCTAATGTTGGGCTATAAAGCAACTACAGCACGGTCACATGACTTCACGTCACCACCGCTAAGCTGAAGGCGGCTAATGTTGGGCTTTTAAAGGAGCTACAGCACGGTCACATGACTTCACGTCACCACCGCTAAGCTAAAGGAGGCTAATGTTGGGCTATAAAGGAACTACAGCACGGTCACATGACTTCACGTCACCACCGCTAAGCTAAAGGAGGCTAATGTTGGGCTATAGAGGAACTACAGCATGGTCACATGACTTCACCACTGCTAAGCTAAAGGAGGCTAATGTTGGGCTATAGAGGAACTACAGCACGGTCACATGACTTCATGCTCCCCCTCGGCCAGATCATCCGACATCATGGACTCAACTTCCACTGCTACGCTGATGATACCCAATTGTATCTCAGCACCACTCCATCCTCCCAGCTCCCCCCTCAGTCTCTCATCAACTGCCTGCATGACATCAAAGCATGGATGTCATGCAACTATCTGAAACTAAACAGCATGAAAACAGAGCTCATGGTTGTGGCACCCAAGGCCCTGCTCCAGAAGGTTGGTGACTTCGTCCTTGAGGTTGACGGCTGCTCCATCTCCCCATCTCCTGAAGCCCGCAACCTGGGTGTCATCCTCGACTCCACCCTTTCCTTCCATTCCCACGTCAAATCTGTGACCAAATCGGCCTTTTATCACCTGAGGAACATTGCCAGACTCCGACCGTCACTCTCGGAGTCGGTTGCCGAAACCCTAGTCCATGCATTTGTCACCACCCGCTTGGACTACTGCAATGGTGTCCTGTTCGGGGTTCCCAACAAAACCCTGGACAGGCTCCAGTATGTCCAAAACTGTGCTGCTAGGGTACTCACGCACACAAAACCGTGGCAGCACATCACTCCCACCCTCATCCACCTACACTGGTTGCCGGTCAAGTCCCGCATATCCTACAAAATCCTCCTCCTTACCTACAAATCCCTCCATGCCCTTGCCCCCCAGTACCTATCGGACATCCTTCACCCACATGCCCCACCCCGGAACCTGCGGTCCTCAGACTCTGGCCTGCTTACCACCCCCCGCACCAAACTGCGAACCTACGGGGACAGAGCCTTCAGTGTGGCAGCCCCCACCCTCTGGAACGCTCTCCCTGCGGAGATACGCAACATCCCCACACTTGAAGCCTTCAAAAGGGCCCTCAAGTCCCATCTGTTTGCCAAGGCTTTCGGCCCCTAAATCGATCTGTTGTTCTGTTTGTCTGTCTTTTGTTTTGTTATGTTTGTCTTTGCACTATTACTTGTGAAGCGACCTTGGGTCCCCTGAAAGGCGCTATAGAAATCGAAGCTATTATCATTATTTATTATTATGTCACCACCGCTAAGCTAAAGGTGGCTAATGTTGGGCTATAGTGGAACTACAGCACGGTCACATGACTTCATGTCACCACCACTAAGCTAAAGGAGGCTAATGTTGGGCTATAGTGGAACTACAGCACGGTCACATGACTTCATGTCACCACCGCTAAGCTAAAGGTGGCTAATGTTGGGCTATAAAGGAACTACAGCACGTCACATGACTTCACGTCACCACCGCTAAGCTAAAGGTGGCTAATGTTGGGCTATAAAGGAACTACAGCACGGTCACATGACTTCACCACCGCTAAGCTAAAGGAGGCTAATGTTGGGCTATAGAGGGACTACAGCACGGTCACATGACTTCACGTCACCACCGCTAAGCTAAAGGCGGCTAATGTTGGGCTATAAAGGAGATACAGCACGGTCACATGACTTCACGTCACCACCGCTAAGCTAAAGGTGGCTAATGTTGGGCTATAAAGGAGATACAGCAAGGTCACATGACTTCACCACCGCTAAGCTAAAGGAGGCTAATGTTGGGCTATAGAGGGACTACAGCACGGTCACATGACTTCACGTCACCACCGCTAAGCTAAAGGCGGCTAATGTTGGGCTATAAAGGAACTACAGCACGGTCACATGACTTCACGTCACCACCGCTAAGCTAAAGGCGGCTAATGTTGGGCTATAAAGGAACTACAGCACGGTCACATGACTTCACATCACCACCGCTAAGCTAAAGGTGGCTAATGTTGGGCTAAAAAGGAACTACAGCACGGTCGCATGACTTCACGTCACCACCGCTAAGCTAAAGGTGGCTAATGTTGGGCTATAAAGGAACTACAGCACGGTCACATGACTTCACGTCACCACTGCTAAGCTAAAGGTGGCTAATGTTGGACTATAAAGGAACTACAGCACGGTCACATGACTTCACGTCACCACCGCTACGCTGAAGGCGGCTAATGTTGGGCTATAAAGGAGATACAGCACGGTCACATGACTTCACGTCACCACCGCTAAGCTAAAGGTGGCTAATGTTGGGCTATAACGGAACTACAGCACGGTCACATGACTTCACGTCACCACCGCTAAGCTGAAGGCGGCTAATGTTGGACTATAAAGGAGCTACAGCACGGTCACATGACTTCACGTCACCACCACTAAGCTGAAGGCGGCTAATGTTGGACTATAAAGGAGCTACAGCACGGTCACATGACTTAACGTCACCACCGCTAAGCTAAAGGCGGCTAATGTTGGGCTATAAAGGAACTACAGCACGGTCACATGACTTCACATCACCACCGCTAAGCTAAAGGTGGCTAATGTTGGGCTAAAAGGAACTACAGCACGGTCGCATGACTTCACGTCACCACCGCTAAGCTAAAGGTGGCTAATGTTGGGCTATAAAGGAACTACAGCACGGTCACATGACTTCACGTCACCACTGCTAAGCTAAAGGTGGCTAATGTTGGACTATAAAGGAACTACAGCACGGTACATGACTTCACGTCACCACCGCTAAGCTAAAGGCGGCTAATGTTGGGCTATAAAGGAACTACAGCACGGTCACATGACTTCACATCACCACCGCTAAGCTAAAGGTGGCTAATGTTGGGCTAAAAAGGAACTACAGCACGGTCGCATGACTTCACGTCACCACCGCTAAGCTAAAGGTGGCTAATGTTGGGCTATAAAGGAACTACAGCACGGTCACATGACTTCACGTCACCACTGCTAAGCTAAAGGTGGCTAATGTTGGACTATAAAGGAACTACAGCACGGTCACATGACTTCACGTCACCACCGCTTAGCTAAAGGTGGCTAATGTTGGGCTATAACGGAACTACAGCACGGTCACATGACTTCACGTCACCACCGCTAAGTTGAAGGCGGCTAATGTTGGACTATAAAGGAGCTACAGCACGGTCACATGACTTCACGTCACCACCACTAAGCTGAAGGCGGCTAATGTTGGACTATAAAGGAGCTACAGCACGGTCACATGACTTCACGTCACCACCGCTAAGCTGAAGGCGGCTAATGTTGGGCTATAAAGGAGCTACAAGTGAGGAAATGCTGACTCATGTCAGGATTTAGGACTCATTCCTGCACATCTCTATACGTTTGAGTGTCTGAATGTCTGAACCTTGTCATTGGTTGGCGCCGGCGGCTCTTCCTGATAGGCTGCCGGCAGCGGGAAGCTGAGGGTGTAGACGGCTGGTTCCCACATCCTGGTATCCTCCGGGATCTTCACCAGGACGGGGGCGGTCATCTCCATCTGGACTCCTGAGGACACACACACAGAAACACTGAACACACACACAGAAAAACACTGAACACAGAAACACTGAACACACTCCGAGAGACTGAACACACACACATCAAAACCCTGAACACACACAGCAACACTGAACACATGTAACACTACAGGATTTAAGAGGGTGTACTGCAGGTGAAAACTTTAACTTGAACTCTGACTTCTTTCAGAAAGGTTGATGTTTTTCAGAATTCTGACTTTTTATTTGTATTCTGACTTTTTTCTTAAAAAAATTACTTTTTATTAAAATTATGACTTTTTTAATACAATTTCGGACTTTTTCCTCAAAATTCTAACTTTTATAAAAATATGGACTCAAACTTCTCAAATTTTTCAGAATTCTGATTATTTTCAAAAGTCTGACTTTCCCCCAGAATTCTGAGATCAAACACAGAATTATGAAACATTTGTTGATCCAGGCTCATATTCCTGACATTCCAGTCAAAGGTTTTTACCTTTATATACAGTCTATGGGTTTTACATGTTTTTGAACTACAGTCTGTTGGAGTGGGTCTGCTGGTCTCACCCCCCACGTTGGCCCCGGTGATGAACTGGAAGAGTCTCCTGAAGGCCATCGCTGCTCCCACTCCCATGAAATACGCCTCTGCATCTGTGGACACCCAGCGGGTCGGACTGTAGTGTCGCACCTGGACACACACACACATTGCGCATTACAATATGTAAAAATGAATAGCCATACGTTTTATTTATTCAACTTCATTGTCAGTACAGGTACTAGTAACGAAACAGTTTCTCTGCATTTGACCCATCATAATGTTCGGAGCAGTGGGCTGCCATTATGATTATATTTAGTTGAGTCGTGTTCTTGCATTACACACACACACACACACACACACACACACACACACACACACACACACCACACACACACACACAACACACACACACACACACACACACACACACACACACACACATCACACACACACACACCACACCACACACACACACACACACACACACACACACACACCCACACACACACCACACACACACACACACACACACACACACACACACACACACACACACACACACACACACACACACACACACACACACACACACACACACACACACTCATATTCGTCTGTCTTGCAGACCAGCTGATACTCCAGGCACTCCTTGGACTCGGTGCAGAAGCTTCTGTTGCTGCTCGGTCTGCAACAGAGACAGATATCAACGTCTTTCTTGATGACTGAGCAAGGTTTGTACTTGCACCGTCAAATCTCAGGTATCTGGTCGCAGGTTGAAATGTAAAGACACCAATCCAAAATGGGGTTTGCCCATCACTGTTTCATAATGGAACACATGGGCCTGATTGATAAATCATCCAGAATGTCCCTGAACTCTCTCAATGGAGGTTCCTCATACGATAGTATCGTATGGTGGGGAGCCTGGTGATTCCCACCCCTACAAACTAAATAACTGAACTACCTGATCACTACGCAGAATGAAATGCAGTTAAGGTCAAGGTACCTCCTCCTCTGTCTGGTGCGTGGTTAGTGTGTTTACACCGTGGTTTCTGTACTGAATGTTCCTGAAGGGATCAACTTACCCGACGTTTCCTTCAGCCGCGACGGCGAGCGTCAGAAACGCAAAAACTGAGACGAAGGCCCTGAGGAGGAAAGGAGGAAGAATCATCTTAAAATACTGACGTACTACAGTGCTGGGATAACTTGGGTTACTTTGTACTTCTACTGTTCTCTTTAAAGCAGTTCATCTACTTAATAACTTGGCCCATCCATCATGCATTCATCATTTATCCAAAACATACAAAACCTTACTAACTTTGTCTATTTGTATTTATATATATTTCAAAATGTTGACTTTTTCTCTAAAGTCTTTGTTTTCTCTAAATTCTGACTTAATAAAGAAAAAGAAAGAAAATTGTAGACAAGAGGCAAAAGTACGACTAATATAAAAACTGGTAAAAAACAATATTTACACGAAATATAATAAATACACAACAAAAAAGTTGAGTCCAAATATGAATATGAGTTTAAATTGAACAGAGGTCGCGTTGAACGGAAACATGACAAATATTCAGACGGCAGGATTTACAGAATTAAAATGAACTCAACACTTTATTATGTGTTTAATAATAACACCTGACTGACCTCCACAGACACACTCCCACTCCCCCGCCACCCCCCCTCCCACCCGACTGACCTCCACAGACACACTCCCACTCCCCCGCCCCCCCCCCTCCCCCCGACTGACCTCCACAGACCACACTCCCACTCCCCCGCCACCCCCCCTCCCACCCGACCTGACCTCCACAGACACACTCCCAACTCCCCCGCCACCCCCCTCCCACCCGACTGACCTCCACAGACACACTCCCACTCCCCCGCCACCCCCCCTCCCACCCGACTGACCTCCACAGACACACTCCCACTCCCCCGCCACCCCCCCTCCCACCCGACTGACCTCCACAGACACACTCCCACTCCCCCGCCACCCCCCCCTCCACCCGACTGACCTCCACAGACACCACTCCCACGCCACCCCCCCTCCCACCCGACTGACCTCCACAGACACACTCCCACGCCACCCCCCTTCCCACCACCTGACCTCCCACAGACACACTCCCACGCCACCCCCCTCCCCCCCTCCCACCCGACTGACCTCCACAGACACATTCCCACTCCCCGCCACCCCCCCCCCCCCCCACCCCCCCCCCCCCCCCCCCCCCCCCCCCCCCCCCCCCCCCCCCTGACCTCCACAGACACACTCCCACTCCCCCCCCCACCTGACTGACCTCCTCCACAGACACACTCCCACTCGCTCCCTCCGCTCTGCCAACCTCCCCCCCCACCCGGACCAACCTCAAGTCCTGGGGCGGCAGAGCCTTCTCCGTTGCTGCACCCACCCTCTGGAGCTCACTCCCCCAATCCATCAGAGACTCCTCCGCCCTCACCGCATTCCAAACATCACTCTAAACCCACCTGGCCCCCCCCCACCCCCTCAGAATGACTAACACACTCAAATGAAATAGATTCAGACGAGGTGTTGAACTGACATGTGAATAATATTCAGAGGGCGGTTCAGGATTAACATGAACTCTAACTTTATTAGGTTTTAAATAACATATTTTTAAAAAATGGAAGAAAAAAAACAATACATTAAAAATATTAAATTCTAATAATAAAGGACACATAAATAAAAACAACCATAGTCTGAAGGATTATGGAATGTGTCAGAATACAGCCGGAAAGCATCAGCGCTGCAGTCTGAGTGGCGCCGCAGGAGACGGGACAGAGACTGCTGCATCATCCGCTCACTGGCTGCATCAAAGGCGTTTGGAGGTCAAACACAAACTGACTCATCAGAACCTCCAACAACCCAACATCTACACACTATGCAAGGTCTGAGTATTTAGGGCATTCAGCCGCTCAGCCCTGCAGCTCTCTTTAAATATGCAGCTTCGCATGACGCTGCAGAAAGAAAGAAACCTCTCCCTTTCTGACGGTAGAGATACACAACGACTGGAGACAAGGAAAGAGCTGCTACTCACATCGTGCTGGTCCACCTGCAGGGAGGAGAGAGGAGGAGAGACTGCAGTCTGCTGCACTCTGACTGCAGAGAGGAGGGGGGGGGGGAGGGGCTGATCACCGGACACACGATCACCTTCAGCTGCAGCAGGAAGTCTGCCGTCATCAGGAGACTTTAAAGAGTCCCTGTTCCTCCCCAGTAGTTCTGTGTTAGTGCATGTTAATGGTCTGCAAACACTACAATCCCCACGTTCCTCCAGAGGGACTTTGGGATATTTCTCTTCTATAACATGTCTTCGTTCAGGCTTATGTAAATAAACCTCTGACATATGACTGTCCTTTATTTTAATCGAACCTGTTATGCTCTTAACTTGTTTAATATTACCATATTTAATTCAAGATGCTCCTCAGATCACTTTGTATCTCCTCCTCGTAGCCGTGTGAAGCACCTTGAGATGATGTTTTTAAAGTGTAAACGAAATTGATTATTATAAATCCACATCTAGAGTTTATCTCGCTGACAAACTCCAACAGTTACCGTTACATGGGGTGTTGGGTTTTAAGTCATTCTTGATATTTGGTATACAAAAAAGCTAGTTTAAGATGTTTCTATAGTATTGCAAAAACTCTTCATTTACTTAAAGGTGGGGTAGGTAAGAATGGAGAAACCAGCTCGAGTGCGCTAGAATATGAAAATACGCAGCCCCTCCTCCAACACACGATGCAAGGCTGACAGGCAGGTAGGCCATCCAGTTACTTTAGCCGGCTCAGATGATTGGTAGGGGTGTTGAAAATAATCGTTTCACAAACACCACAGCATTTCACAAAACACCACAGCATTTCACATTGGACGGAAAGGGTATTCCTTTAGGGAGAATACTTCTTGTTTGTGATTGGACAGAGCCAGACAGAGAAGCACTGCTGTGATTGGTTGTTTTTGCTGCCAGTCAAGAAATGACGCTTCGTGATTGGTCAACACCCGACAGCGAAATATGTCCCAACACATCAGCGGTTTGCACACACTCAGAGCCTACAGCTCCTCATATCTGTTCAGAAACTGGACAAAAGTTCAACATATAAAAAACACAGACTGTCGTCATGGTGAATACAGTCGCTGCGTTATTTGTGTCTGTATGACGTTGTTGTGAGTGTGGACGGAGCAGCTATAGGTTAGTTTAGCCTGATGGATCCGATTCCGATAGGATTTACATGGAGATACGGCCCGCCCCCTCTCCAGCATGTTGTTTGAATGACCGGAGTAAACACAGAATTAATGCTTTATTAATTCATGGTTTTTAAGGGGCTTATCTCCATGTAAATACTATGGTAGACCACCCAATATTCGCATCGCTCTATATCGCTCGAGTTCCACCGCGGCTGTCAGCTGTGTTTGGTCCTGTCATTCAAACAAGAGGCGCTGAGAGGGGGCGGGGCGTATCTCCATGTAAATCCTATGGGAGATACCAACTACAACAAAATGAACATATTTGACCGTGATTTAATTGTAATACACGTTTCAAAGTGATGCCGAAGTAACTACATACTGATAAAGGTTAGTAAAAACCCTAAATTAACGCTTTGACAAGTCTGCAGACAGACGGCAGGCGAAAAGCTTTTAAAATGCGTGTTTTCTGAATGGAATCGGATCCATCAGGCTAAACTAACCTATAGCTGCTCCGTCCACACTCACAACAACGTCATACAGACATAAATAAAGCCAAGCAACTGTATTCGCCATGACACAGACAGTCTGTGGTTTGCTACTTGTTTAACTTGTGTCCAGTTTCTGAACAGATATGAGGAGCTGTGAGCTCTGAGTGTGTGCTAACCGCTGATGTGTTGGGACATATTTCGCTGCGGGTGTTGACCAATCACGAAGGTCATTTCTTGACTTGGCAGCAAAAAACAACCAATCACAGCAGTGCTTCTCTGTCTGGCTCTGTCCAAGAAGTGTTCTCCCTAAAGGATACCCTTTCCGTCCAATGTGAATGCTGTGTATGTTTTGTGAAATGCTGTGGTTGTTTTGTGAAATGCTGTGGTGTTTTTGTGAAATGCTGTGGTGTTTGTGAAAATGCTGGTCGGTGTTTTGTGAAATGCTGTAGTGTTTTGTGAAATGCTGTAGGTGTTTTTCTGTGAAATGCTGTAGTGTTTTGTGAAATGCATTGTGGTGTTTTGTGAAATGCTGTGGTGTTTTGTGAAATGCATGTGGTGTTTTGTGAAATGCTGTAGTGTTTTGTGAAATGCTGTGTGTTTTGTGAAATGCTGTAGTGTTTTGTGAAATGCTGTGTGTTTTGTGAAATGCTGTAGCGTTTTGTGAAATGCTGTGTGTTTTGTGAAATGCTGTGGTGTTTTGTGAAATGCTGTAGTGTTTTGTGAAATGCTGTGGTGTTTTGTGAAATGCTGTGGTGTTTTCTGAAATGCTGTGTGTTTTGTGAAATGCTGTGGTGTTTTCTGAAATACTTTGGTGTTTTCTGAAATGCTGTGGGGTTTGTGAAATGCTGTAGCGTTTAGTGAAATGCTGTAGTGTTTTGTGAAATGCGTTTTGTGAAATGCTTTAGCGTTTAGTGAAATGTGTGTGTTTTGTGAAATGCTGTGGTGTTTTCTGAAATGCTGTAGGTGTTTTGTGAAATACTGTAGTGTTTTGTGAAAGCTGTAGGTGCTTTGTCGAAATGCTGTAGGTGTTTTGTGAATGCTGTAGTTGTTTTGTTGAAATACTGTGGTGTTTTGTGAAATGCTGTATGGTGTTTTGTGAAATGCTGTAGTGTTTTGTGAAATGCTGTGGTGTTTTCTGAAATGCTGTAGTGTCTTGCACTTCAGGGCCACCGTACTTTCTAAATATTAAAAAGAGAGTTCATATGTATTTACTGCATGTATGCATTGATGAAAAATAAGCCATGTGCAGTAATATAGAAAATTGAGGATGCAACGCATTGGTATGAATCGTGATGCATCGGGATATCGAATTGAATCGAATCGTTGACAGGATAATCGTAATCGAATCGAATCGTGAGACCAGTGAAAATGCACAGCCCTAATGATTGGTCGTGCTTTTTACAGAACTACGGCTTCAACAGATGACATTTATGTATTCATTGTCAAAGCATTTAATATATTTCACTGCTATCGGGATGTTAAGAGCATTCCATGGAATATAACAAGTGTTTCTGAAATAAATTACATACCCCACCTTTAAAGTGTGTGACTTTTCATTAAGCTAAAAATATGTGATTTGATTTGATGAAAAAATATCCCTAAATATTTGTATAACTTTAATTTAAAGGTCTCCTATCATACAAAAGTCACTTTGTGATGTCTTCTCTACATCACCATGTGTCCCCGGTGTGTCGGGGGAACTCACGCAGCGTCAGAAAATAAAAACCCTCTCTCTTTTGCTCCGTACCCACATCTCTAAAAACGGGGGAACAACGGAGCTGATCCAGATTTGCGTCCGATATGACGTAATATCTGAAATGTGGACCCACGGCCCAATCAGAAACGTTGCTATCAGAAACAATGCCCGACTGTTTTGGACGTAATATGGTCGGTGTTTACATTAGCATCGCTAACACTCAGAGCTAACCCTGTACTGGAGAGCATGGCCCTTTCTCATTTCTCTAACTCCCCTCCTCGACTCCTATCCTCGATACTTAGTCCCGCCCACAGGAGATGCGAGTCGAGGAGCCGACGAGGGGAACCGAGGAGAGAGGAGGAGAGAGGAGAGGAGCCGAGGAGAGATGAGGGGAAGCAGCAGGCGGTTAGAGAAATGAGAACTCCTCTCCTCTGAGCGGTCATTTTAAAGAGACGTCCATTAATGATGAAAGGAGGCACAGCAGCCCTCTGTCTGATGGACAGATGTGTTCATGATGACTTCTATATTTACTTTGATTCATTACATTACATTACATTGCATTTAGCTGACGCTTTTATCCAAAGCGATTTACAATAAGTGCGTCTCGACCAACAAAATACAAACTTGAAGAAAACAGAATCATAAAGTACATCAGGTTTCATAGAGCCAAACATTTCAAGTGCTACTCAACTGGCTTTAGATAAGCCAGTCCTTTATTAGTATATAAGTGCTTTGTTAATAGTTCTATCGCTCGAAGTGGAGTCGAAAGAGATGAGTTTTCAGTCTGGAAGAGTGTGTCAAGCTATCTGCTGTCCTGATGTCAATGGATGCTCATTCCACCATTTTGGAGCCATCAGCAAACCCACGTGTTTTTGCTGATGGGAACTTGGGTCCCCTTCGCAGCGATGGTGCAGCGAGCCATTTGGCTGATGCAGAGCGGAGTGCACGTGCTGGGGTGTACGGTTTAACCATGTCCTGGATGTAGGAAGGGCCAGATCCATTCGCAGCATGGTACGCAAGTACCATTGTCTTGAAGTCTAGCAGTTACCGGAAGCCAGTGGAGGGAGCGGAGGAGCGGAGTGGTGTGGGAACATTTAGGAAGGTTGAAGACCAGGCGAGCCGCTGCATTCTGGATGAGCTGCAGAGGTCGGATGGCACATGCAGGTAGACCAGCCAGGAGGGAATTGCAGTAGTCTAGGCGTGAGATGACGAGAGCCTGGACCAGAACCTGAGTCGCTTTCTGAGGTCAGCTGGGGACGTATCTCCTGATGTTGTAAAGCGTTGTATCTGCAGCAACGGGTTGTAGCAGCGATGTTTGCAGTGAAGGACAGGTTGTTATCTAGGGTCACACCCAGATTCCTTGCAGTCTGAGTCGGGGAACAACAGAGGGGCCGATGTTGATTGTTAGGTCAAGAGTGGGACAATCTTTTCCCGGAAGGAAGAGCAGCTCAGTCTTGTCAAGGTTGAGCTTGAGGTGATGATCAGACATCCACTGAGAGATGTCAGCTAGACAAGCAGAGATGCGTGCGACGACCTGGGTCTCTGAGCGGGGGAAGGACAGAATTAATTGGGTGTCGTCAGCGTAGCAGTGGTATGAAAAACCATGCGGGCTAATGACTGATCCGAGCGAGTTTGTGTACAAGGAGAAGAGGAGGGGACCAAGAACAGAGCCCTGAGGGACCCCTGTAGTTAATTGACAAGGGTCGGACTCCGACCCTCTCCAAGTCACCCTGTAGGTACGGTCTTTGAGGTATGAGGTGAGGAGGGAAAGTGCAGAGCCTGAAACTCCAAGTTTTTGGAGAGTGCGAAGGAGGATCTGATGATTCACCGTGTCAAATGCAGCAGACAGGTCCAACAGGATGATGACAGAAGAGAGGGAGGCTGCTTTAGCAGTGTGCAGTTCCTCAGTGACAGCAAGGAGGGCAGTTTCTGTGGAGTGACCTGCCTTGAAACCAGACTGGTGAAGGTTGTTCTGGATGGAGATAACAGGAGAGTTGTTTAAAGACAGCGCGTTCAAGTGATTTAGACAGGAACGGGAGGAGAGAGACAGGCCTGTAGTTTATAACATCAGACGGGTTGAGAGTGGGTTTCTTTAGGAGAGGGTTTACTCTTGCCTCCTTGAGACTGTTTGGAAAGTGACCAGAAGTTAGAGAAGTGTTGATGAAATGGGTGAGAAACGGTAGAATATCAGGAGCGATAGTCTGAAGGAGGTTTGAAGGGATAGGGTCCAGAGGACAGGTGGTAGGGCGGGCAGAGGTAATGAGGGTAAGAACCTCACTTGGAGAGAGAGGGGAAAAGGAGGTTAGTGTGTTGGTGGAAGGAAGGTCTGGTGACCCAGCGGTGAGTAAAAGGTGAGTCAGAAAAAGAAGAGCGAATATCATCAACTTTTTTTCAAAGTGGTTAACAAAGTCGCTTGACAGAAGGGAGGAGGGGGAAGGGTCTTTGGGGGGGTCCAGGAGGGAGGAGGGGGGAAGGGGCTTTGGGGGGGTCCAAGAGGGAGGAGAAGATGGAAAATAGTTTTTTGGGATTGGAATAGGAAGATTGGATCTTATCTTGAAAGAAAGTGCTTTTTGCCTGATAGATCGAAGCAGAGAAAGAGGAGAGGAGAGCCTGATAGGTTAGGAGGTCGTCATGGTGTTTGGATTTCCACCGTTTCCGCTCTGCTGCCCTAAGGACGGTTCTCTTAGCACGCAGTGCGTCATTTAGCCAGGGAGCAGAAGGGAACTGACGAGCCTGCCGAGATGTGAGAGGACAGAGAGAGTCCAGAGAGGAGAGTTTCTGCAGCAGAGTTTGGAGGTAGTAGTTGGAACGAGTCAGAGGAATGGAGGGCTGAGAGCACCGATGAGGCAAAGGTAGAGGGGGAGAGGGAACGAAGGTTACGGCGGACAGGTGCAGGATGGGAAGAGATTAGTTTGTTATGTTTGGAGAGGGGTAGAGAGAATGAAATGAAGAAGTGATCGGATGTGTGGAGCGGGGTTTACAGAGAGGTTAGAAGTAGCGCAGTTCCTTGAGAATATGAGATCAAGGACATTGCCAGCTTTATGAGTCGGTGGGGACGGAGACAGTGAGAAAGCAAAGGCAGTTAACAGAGATGTTAGTTCGTCCATCTTCCCCGTCTGGAGGTTTGAAGTCTCCGAGAAGTACAGCGGGAGGACCAGTTTCAGGGATGTGTGAGAGGAGATTATCTAATTCCTCCAATAAGTCCCCCAAGGCGCCTGGTGGACGGTAGAGAACAACAATGGTTATGATTCATTCACAGTGCGGTATAATGAGACAATAACAGGCTACAGATGAGGACACACACACACGTATATATTTATATAAATATATACAATTTCAGAATCAAAGAGAGCAATCTCATAATAACGTAACACTATCAGAGACTGGATATATCCCCCCCCTCCCCGGTCGCTACAATGGGGAAAATAAATTACGGGCCAAAAGTTTTATTTACAAGTATTAAAAGTAAGCAGAGGACACCAAACCAACTGAGACCTGTCTGTCCGCCGCATCTACGCACTGTACAACACACACACCTACACACTGAACCACACACACCTACACCACACACACAATTCCTAAAACAGGTTACAGTCGTTGTGTATTTTATTTTGTGAAGCACTAAATGGTTTTAGAAAAATATGGACTCTTTGTTTGTAGATATCTACTAAACTACAGCAAATACAGAGAGTAATGTAGGCCTGTTATACTGAGTGATATATATTATACACACTGCTCTGCTTTCTGCACGGACCTCACAGCTGTTCTCACTGTAAACATCGCGTCACGATGAGAGCAGTTAATAAAATAATATCCAGGGATGCATGCAGAGCTGTCATTGGCTGAGATCAGTCCGGCCGTACGTCACGACTCTTTGAAACATCTCTGTTCCCGGAAATGCATCCACGAAGTAGCCGAGGAGGAGCCATCAGTGTATCCTCGGTTAGAGCTCCTCCAGAGAGCCTCCTCGACGCTCGATCCTCGAAGTGCATTTAGAGAAATGAGATGTCCTTCAACATGGCGCGCTGAAATTCATTTCCGGGTCACTACCGGAGGACCGAGGAGTCGAGGAGGGGGATTTTGATGAAATGAGAAAGGGCCAAGACGGCCGTCACGTTGTAACATTTCACTTCTTTCTTTCACAATGAGGCGGAAGGAAAGTATTAAAAGAGGTGAAAATCACTCAAAGTCTGGGCACGTTGAGAGCTGCACACACACAAGGGGAGTTAGTCGGTTCCGTGAGAGCCAGCATGCGGGGACCGGGACTCTGGGATTTGTAGTCTTTCTAGTTTCGTATTTTTCATAGTCTTATATTTCAACAGTTTTACGACAAACTGTGACTTTTTTGACATGGAAAATTATTGTTAAGATTGACAAACATCATATGTGTAATTCGTGGCACAATTCAAACGGGATCGAAAGATACGTTTTCTCTCTCCACTGGGCGTGACTTCGCCTCTACCTGCCGGTAGAATCTCCCGCATAAACTCCGCCCCTCTTTTTTATCAATTTTATTTTAAGCTTTATTCCCCAAATCAGCACTTTAGAAACAGGAAGTGAAATAGAGGGCATGGCTAGAATGGGTGGTCCGTTGGTTTTTGGAGCAAAACACTTATGACCTATGCTATTGCCTGATAGCTGACCTTTAAATAACATCCAAGTTAATTATAATTGTTTAATCTCTTAATTTGTGATTTCTTTCTGATACATTTACAATTGTTACCTCAGAAAATTACATATCGTAGAAATTAATGTATTCATATCTCATAGAATATTACAATTTATACTTGTACATTTTTTATTTCAATTTTTTAAAATTCAACCTGTAATCACTCCAAGACGAACAGGATGAACACATTTCCAGAACACCAGCTTTATTGTGACAGTTCAGGCAGACATCACAGCTTCCTCTGTGACTTCCTGTTTCCTCTCAGGTGAACAGTCACACCTGAACGCCTCCTCGTCTCCTGCGTCCTTCAAAACAATCAGAACAGAACCTGAACGCGTCCCTAAAGCCTCTTCATCAAAGTGCCTTCCTCTCCAGTCTTATTTATATCTGTTAAGTCTTCAATAATTCATAAAATAAGCTTCACATCAAGAGCACGAAAGTAAAACCAAAAGCCAGAGATCATCTGTTCGGTCTCTCCTCGCCAAAAGACCCCTCCCTAAATGAGAGATTTATAAATGAAGATCTGGGCTGAACATCCACTAAAGCATTAAATTACAGCAGCGGCCCGACTCCTCGCTCTCCTGGAAATAATACTGAAATATAACATTTCAATATGCAATAAGGACATATATTGAAATATACAACCTCTTTCATATATTTCGATACATGGGAAACAGAGTAACACAGAAAGCGCAGTGTTGATGTGAAACTATAAAACGACCTGTGAGGAGAACGTGTTGAAAGGAAGCTTTCATCTTTTAGGGATCTGTGTTCCAAGAATCACAAACGTTTGTTGGACTCACAGATTATCCCATTGACCAGGAGATGCTGCCTTCAGGGACCAGAGAGATGCTGCCTTCAGGGACCAGAGAGATGCTGCCTTCAGGGACCAGAGAGATGCTGCCTTCAGGGACCAACACAGAAACACTACATCCTCTCTGTTGAAGAATTCAAGCTTCCTTTTAACCATTTCCTAAAGTTAATCTAAAGTGATTGAGCCGCCACCTGAGTCCGGGCTTTGTCTCCAGGAAGATAAAAAAACATTACAGTTTGTTTTCACGTCGTCTTGCGTTCACACACACAATCGCACAGGAAGCTACGACCGGCAGCAGTACCGTTTAAATAGCCGATATAAACACACTGATATAAACACACCCGAAAGCAAATCTCTAAAATGATAATGATCTTTGGGAGAGGAGAGGGGAGAGAGAGAGGGGAGAGAGAGGGGAGAGACCCCCCACCCCCCTCCACTGTTTCTGGGTGGAGTGTTATTTTGAGGAATTGGAGAGCGTCAACAAAGTTTGTCTTTTTGAATAGCCAGACAGTGGGACAGGACACCTGCAACCTCTCCCAGAGTTCAGCAGGGGATCTGGTGTGGGGGGGGGAGGGGCTTGGTCCATGTTGAGTACCCCCCCCCCCGCCAAGGAGGCAGCTTTCCAGCTCACAAGGTGGACTCTTTCGGGCGTTGTCGTTACACGTCTTCTTCACTTTGGAGATTCCCTCCAGAGCTCCGGACTCAGTCACTCTGCAACCAGAGACAAGAAGGACGTCAATTACAGCCAATCAAAACACAGCGGCTACTGCCTTCAGTTCACCTGTTCAAAGAGGACATGTAGAATAGAAAGGACATTGGTCATGTCAAATGAAAAGAGCCACCATTAGCCAATAGCAGTTAACAGGTCAATCAGTCAATGTCAGTTGAGTGGTAGACTTGTATCGATGACTGGGCATTGGGTGGACATCGATGGTTAACACATTCACAACACATTAAATCACGGTGAGCTCACACTTCGTCCATCTCCACGTCCTCCTCGTCCAGGGGCAGCTGCAGGTACGGGTTGTTGGACGCTGGTCTGAACTTATAGCCCGTCAACACGAAGAAGATCAGAGTGGAGACCTCCACCAGGAACTGCAGAGAACAGGGGACAGGAAGTAGGAACATTATGAAGAGCCATGAGAGATAACTGACAGGAAGTAGGAACATTATGAAGAGCCATGAGAGTTAACTGACAGGAAGTAGGAACATTAGGAAGAGCCATGAGAGTTAACTGACAGGAAGTAGGAACATTATGAAGAGCCATGAGAGTTAACTGACAGGAAGTAGGAACATTATGAAGAGCCATGAGAGTTAACTGACAGGAAGTAGGAACATTAGAAGAGCCAGAGAGTTAAACTGACAGGAAGTAGGAACATTATGAAGAGCCATGAGATAACTGACAGGAAGTAGGAACATTATGAAGAGCCATGAGAGATAACTGACAGGAAGTAGGAACATTAGGAAGAGCCATGAGAGATAACTGACAGGAAGTAGGAACATTATGAAGAGCCATGAGAGTTAACTGACAGGAAGTAGGAACATTATGAAGAGCCATGAGAGTTAACTGACAGGAAGTAGGAACATTATGAAGAGCCATGAGAGATAACTGACAGGAAGTAGGAACATTATGAAGAGCATGAGAGTTAACTGACAGGAAGTAGGAACATTATGAAGAGCCATGAGAGATAACTGACAGGAAGTAGGAACATTATGAAGAGCCATGAGAGATAACTGACAGGAAGTAGGAACATTATGAAGAGCCATGAGAGATAACTGACAGGAAGTAGGAACATTAGGAAGAGCCATGAGAGATAACTGACAGAAGTAGGAACATTAGGAAGAGCCATGAGAGTTAACTGACAGGAAGTAGGAACATTAGGAAGAGCCATGAGAGTTAACTGACAGGAAGTAGGAACATTATGAAGAGCCATGAGAGATAACTGACAGGAAGTAGGAACATTATGAAGAGCCATGAGAGATAACTGACAGGAAGTAGGAACATTATGAAGAGCCATGAGAGTTAACTGACAGGAAGTAGGAACATTAGAAGAGCCATGAGAGTAACTGACAGGAAGTAGGAACATTATGAAGAGCCATGAGAGATAACTGACAGGAAGTAGGAACATTAGGAAGAGCCATGAGGGTTAACTGACAGGAAGTAGGAACATTAGGAAGAGCCATGAGAGTTAACTGACAGGAAGTAGGAACATTATGAAGAGCCATGAGAGTTAACTGACAGGAAGTAGGAACATTAGGAAGAGCCATGAGAGTTAACTGACAGGAAGTAGGAACATTATGAAGAGCCATGAGAGATAACTGACAGGAAGTAGGAACATTATGAAGAGCCATGAGAGTTAACTGACAGGAAGTAGGAACATTATGAAGAGCCATGAGAGATAACTGACAGGAAGTAGGAACATTATGAAGAGCCATGAGAGATAACTGACAGGAAGTAGGAACATTATGAAGAGCCATGAGAGATAACTGACAGGAAGTAGGAACATTATGAAGAGCCATGAG